>NC_092288.1:21267837-21337837 GCF_036320965.1 Panulirus ornatus | reverse complement strand
GGTCGAGTTGAGGTGGAAGAAATATAGTCCACCTCAACACATACTCCCCACATGCAGCGGTGTACCTCTGGACGTCTGGGATTCGACACCCGGTGTTGGCGTACCGGCCAGCCACGAGGGGCAGGAGCGGGTTGCCAACCCTCGACGCCCAGAGGTAAATCGATATCAAGAAATATATAAACACGAACCATCGTAAGAGTAAGCCAAAACATCAGGTAATGACCTCCTGGTATACTGGTCATGTCATGCAGTCTTATCTCAATGTGTACGGCAATGCACACCCCACCCCCGTTACCCTTCACTAGAGATCCCTCGTCCCCGAGTTGCAGTTCGACATCACAACTGGATCAAGTCCAACCGACGTCATAAAGACTTAGTAACTGCCCCATCTTAACCACTGTGAAACATCTTCAACGATCGTTAAACTGCTTCGCCTGTTTGTTGACACACACAGTTTCAAGCCTCCGACCGATATTCACTGTATTATTTAGCCACACTGCTTATGTTCTGTATTGTATTTGTGAACCTTTAACATCTGGCTGGAGTTGATTCAATAATCTTTTTATCATTATTATCATTATTATCATTATCATTATTATTATCATTATTATTATTATTATCATTATTATCATTATTTCTATTATCATTATTATTATTATTATCATTATTATTATTATTATTATTATTATTATTATCATTAGTATTATTATCATCATTATTATTATTATCATCATTATCAAAATTATTATTATAATCATTATCATTATTATTATTACTATTATCATTATTATTGATATTATTATTATTGTTATTATTATTATTATCATTATTTTTATTATTAATATTATTATCATCATTATTATTATTATTATTATTATTATCATTATTATTATCATTATTATTATTATTATTATTATTATTATTATTATTATTATTATTATTATTATTATTATTATTATTATCATTATCGTTATTACCATTACCATTATCATTATTACTATTATTATCATTATTATTATCATATTATTATCATTATTATCATTACTATTATTGTTATCATTATTATCATTATTATCATTAGTATCATTATCATTATTATTATTGTTAATATTATCATTATCATTATTTCTTTTTTCTTTCAAACTATTCGCCATTTCCCGCGTTAACAAGGTAGCGTTAAGAGCAGAGGACTGGGCCTCTGAGGGAATATCCTCACCTGGCCCCCTTCTCTGTTCCTTCTTTTGGAAAATTAAAAAAAAAACAAGAGGGGAGGATTTCCAGCCCCCGCTCCCTCCCCTTTTTGTCGCCTTCTACGACACGCAGGGAATACGTGGGAAGTATTCTTTCTCCCCTATCATTATTATTATTGTTATTATTATTATTATTATTATTATTATTATTATTATTATTATTATTATTCATTTATATTTTTATTATACTTTGTCGCTGTCTCCCGCGTTTGCGAGGTAGCGCAAGGAAACAGACGAAAGAAATGGCCCAACCCCCCCATATACATGTATATACATACGTCCACACACGCAAATATACATACCTACACAGCTTTCCATGGTTTACCCCAGACGCTTCACATGCCTTGATTCAATCCACTGACAGCACGTCAACCCCGGTATACCACATCGCTCCAATTCACTCTATTCCTTGCCCTCCTTTCACCCTCCTGCATGTTCAGGCCCCGATCACACAAAATCTTTTTCACTCCATCTTTCCACCTCCAATTTGGTCGCCCTCTTCTCCTCGTTCCCTCCACCTCCGACACATATATCCTCTTGGTCAATCTTTCCTCACTCATTCTCTCCATATGCCCAAACCACTTCAAAACACCCTCTTCTGCTCTCTCAACCACGCTCTTTTTATTTCCACACATCTCTCTTACCCTTACGTTACTCACTCGATCAAACCACCTCACACCAGACATTGTCCTCAAACATCTCATTTCCAGCACATCCATCCTCCTGCGCACAACTCTATCCATAGCCCACGCCTCGCAACCATACAACATTGTTGGAACCACTATTCCTTCAAACATACCCATTTTTGCTTTCCGAGATAATGTTCTCGACTTCCACACATTCTTCAAGGCCCCCAGAATTTTCGCCCCCTCCCCCACCCTATGATCCACTTCCGCTTCCATGGTTCCATCCGCTGCCAGATCCACTCCCAGATATCTAAAACACTTCACTTCCTCCAGTTTTTCTCCATTCAAACTAACCTCCCAATTGACTTGACTCTCAACCCTACTGTACCTAATAACCTTGCTCTTATTCACATTTACTCTTAACTTTCTTCTTCCACACCCTTTACCAAACTCAGTCACCAGCTTCTGCAGTTTCTCACATGAATCAGCCACCAGCGCCGTATCATCAGCGAACAACAACTGACTCACTTCCCAAGCTCTCTCATCCCCAACAGACTTCATACTTGCCCCTCTTTCCAAAACTCTTGCATTTACCTCCCTAACAACCCCATCCATAAACAAATTAAACAACCATGGAGACATCACACACCCCTGCCGCAAACCTACATTCACTGAGAACCAATCACTTTCCTCTCTTCCTACACGTACACATGCCTTACATCCTCGATAAAAACTTTTCACTGCTTCTAACAACTTTCCTCCCACACCATATATTCTTAATACCTTCCACAGAGCATCTCTATCAACTCTATCATATGCCTTCTCCAGATCCATAAATGCTACATACAAATCCATTTACTTTTCTAAGTATTTCTCACACACATTCTTCAAAGCAAACACCTGATCCACACATCCTCTACCACTTCTGAAACCACACTGCTCTTCCCCAATCTGATGCTCTGTACATGCCTTCACCCTCTCAATCAATACCCTCCCATATAATTTACCAGGAATACTCAACAAACTTATACCTCTGTAATTTAAGCACTCACTCTTATCCCCTTTGCCTTTGTACAATGGCACTATGCACGCATTCCGCCAATCCTCAGGCACCTCACCATTATTATTATTATTTTTATTATTATCATCATCATTATCGTTTTTATTAATATCATTATTATTATTACTATTATCATTATTGTTATCATTATCATTATCATTATTACTATTATCATTATTATCATTATTCATTTTTTTATTTATTTTGCTTTGTCGCTGTCTCCCGCGTTAGCGAGGTAGCGCAAGGAAACAGACGAAAGAATGGCCCAACCCGCCCACATACACATGTTTATATATACACGTCCACACACGCAAATATACATACCTATACATCTCAATGTACACATATATATACACACACAGACATATACATATATACACATGTACATAATTCATACTGTCTGCCTTTATTTGTTTCTATTGCCACCTCGCCACACATGGAGTAACAACCCCCTCCCCCGTCATGTGTGCGAGGTAGCGCTAGGAAAAGACAACAAAGGCCCCATTCGTTCATACTCAGTCTCTAGCTGTCATGTAATAATGTACCGAAAACACAGCTCCCTTTCCACATCCAGGCCCCACACAACTTTCCATGGTTTACCCAAGACGCTTCACATGCCCTGGTTCAGTCCATTGACAGCACGTCGACCCCGGTATACCAAATCGTTCCAATTCACTCTATTCCTTGCACGCCTTTCACCCTCCTGCATGTTCAGGCCCCGATCACTCAAAATCTTTTTCACTCCATCTTTCCACATCCAATTTGGCCTCCCACTTCTCCTCGTTCCCTCCACCTATGACACATATATCCTCTTGGTCAATCTTTCCTCACTCATTCTCTCCATGTGACCAAACCATTTCAAAACACCCTCTTCTGCTCTCTCAACCACATTCTTTTTATTTCCACACATCTCTCTTACCCTTGCATTAATTACTCGATCAAACCACCTCACACCATATATTGTCCACAAACATCTCATTTACAGCACATCCACCCTCCTGCGCACAACTATATCCATAGCCCACGCCTCGCAACCATACAACATTGTTGGAGCCATTATTCCTTCAAACATAACCATTTTTGCTTTCCGATATAATGTTCTCGACTTCCAAACATTCTTCAAGATTCCCAGAATTTTCGCCCCCTCCCCCACCCTATGATTCACTTCCGCTTCCACGGTTTCATCCGCTGCCAGATCCACTCCCAGATATCTAAAACACTTTACTTCCTCCAGTTTTCTCCATTTAAACTTACCTCCCAATTGACTTGACCCTCAACCCTACTGTACCTAATAACCTTGCTCTTATTCACATTTACTCTTAACTTTCTTCTTTCACACACTTTACCAAACTCAGTCACCAGCTTCTGCAGTTTCTTACATGAATCAGCCACCAGCGCTGTATCATCAGCGAACAACAACTGACACTTCCCAAGCTCTCTCATCCATAACAGACTGCATACTTGCCCCTCTTTCCAAAACTCTAGCATTCACCTCCCTAACAACCCCATCCATAAACAAATTAAACCATGGAGACATCACACACCCCTGCCGCAAACCTACATTCACTGAGAACCAATCACTTTCTTCTCTTCCTACACGTACATATGCCTTACATCCTCGATAAAAACTTTTCACTGCTTCTAACAACTTACCTCCCACACCATATATTCTTAAACCTTCCACAGAGCATTTCTATCAACTTTATCATATGCCTTCTCCTGATCCATGAATGCTACATACAAATCCATTTGTTTTTCTAAGTATTTCTTACATACATCTTCAAAGCAAACACCTGATCAACACATCCTCTACCACTTCTGAAACCACACTGCTCTTCCCCAATCTGATGCTCTGTACATGCCTTCACCCTCTCAATCAATACCCTCCCATATAATTTACCAGGAATACTCAACAACCTTATACCTCAGCAATTTGAGCACTCACTCTTATCCCCTTTGCCTTTGTACAATGGCACTATGCACGCATTCCGCCAATCCTCAGGCACCTCATCATGAATCATACATACATTAGATAACCTTACCAACCAGTCAACAGTACAGTCACCCCCTTTAATAAATTCCACTGCAATACCATCCAAACCTGCTGCTTTGCCGGCTTTCATCTTCCGCAAAGCTTTTACTACCTCTTCTCTATTTACCAAATCATTTTCCCTAACCCTCTCACTTTGCACACCACCTCGACCAAAACACCCTATATCTGCCACTCTATCATCAAACACATTCAACAAACCTTCAAAATACTCACTCCATCTCCTTCTCACATCACCACTACTTGTTATCACCTCCCCATTAGCCCTCTTCACTGAAGTTCCCATTTGCTCCCTTGTCTTACGAACTTTATTTACGTCCTTCCAAAACATCTTTTTATTCTTCCTGAAATTTAATGATACTCTCTCACCCCAACTCTCATTTGCCCTGTTTTTCACCTCTTGCACCTTTCTCTTAACCTCCTGCCTGTTTCTTTTATACCTCTCCCACTCATTTGCATTTTTTCCTTGCAAAAATCGTCCAAATGCCTCTCTCTTCTCTTTCACTAATAATCTTACTTCTTCATCGCACCACTCACTACCCTTTCTAATCAACCCACCTCCCACGCTTCTCATGCCACAAGCATCTTTTGCGCAAGCCATCACTGATTTCCTAAATACATCCCATTCCTCCCCCACTCACCTTACCTCCTTTGTTCTCACCTTTTTCCATTCTGTACTCAGTCTCTCCTGGTACTTCCTCACACAAGTCTCCTTTTCAAGCTCACTTACTCTCACCACTCTCTTCACCCCAACATTCTCTCTTCTTTTCTGAAAACCCCCACAAATCTTCACCTTTGCCTCCACAAGATAATGATCAGACATCCCTCTAGTTGCACCTCTCAGCACATTAACATCCAAAAGTCTCTCTTTCGTGCATCTATCAATTAACACGTAATCTAATAACGCTCTGTGGCCATCTCTCCTACTTACATACGTATACTTATGTATATCTCGCTTTTTAAACCAGGTATTCCCAATCACCAGTCATTTTTCAGCACATAGATCTACAAGCTCTTCACCATTTCCATTTATAACACTGAACACTCCATGTATACCAATTATTTCCTCAACTGCCACATTACTCACTTTCGCATTCAAATCACCCATCACTATAACCCGGTCTTGTACATCAAAACCATTAACATACTCATTCAGCTGCTCCCAAAACACTTGCCTCTCATGATCTTTCTTCTCATGCCCAGGTGCATATGCACCAATAATCACCCATTTCTCTCCATCAACTTTTAGTTTTACCCATATCAATCTAGAGTTTACTTTCTTACACTCTATCACATACTTCCACAACTCCTGATTCAGGAGTAGTGCTACTCCTTCCCTTGTTCTTGTCCTCTCACTAACCCCTGACTTTACTCCCAAGACATTCCCAAACCACTCTTCCCCTTTACCTTTGAGCTTCGTTACACTCAGAACCAAAACATCCAGGTTCCTTCCCTCAAACATACTACCTATCTCTCCTATTTTCTCATCTTGGTTACATCCACACACATTTAGACACCCCAATCTGAGCCTTCGAGAAGGATGAGCACTCCTCGCGTGACTCCTTCTTCTGTTTCCCCTTTTAGAAAGTTAAAATACAAGGAGGGGAGGGTTTCTGGCCCCCCGCTCCCGTCTCCTTTAGTCGCCTTTTACGACACGCAGGGAATGCGTGGGAAGTATTCTTTCTCCCCTATCCCCAGGGGGGATATCATTATTATCATTATTATCATCATTATCATTATCATTATTATTATTATAATTATCATTAATATCATTATTATTATTATCATCATTATTATTGTTATTATTATTATTATTATTATTATTATTATTATTATTATTATTATTATTATTGTTATTATTATTATTATTATTGTTATTATTATTATTACTATTATTATTATTATTATCATTATTATCATTATTATTATTATTATCATTATTCCTGGCAAATTATGTGGGAGGGTATTGATTGAGAGGGTGAAGGCATGTACAGAGCATCAGATTGGGGAGGAGCAGTGCGGTTTCAGAAGTGGTAGAGGATGTGTGGATCAGGTGTTTGCTTTAAAGAATGTATGTGAGAAATACTTAGAAAAGCAAATGGATTTGTATGTAGCATTTATGGATCTGGAGAAGGCATATGATAGAGTTGATAGAGATGCTCTGTGGAAGGTATTAAGAATATATGGTGTGGGAGGCAAGTTGTTAGAAGCAATGAAAAGTTTTAATCGAGGATGTAAGGCATGTGTACGTGTAGGAAGAGAGGAAAGTGATTGGTTCTCGGTGAATGTAGGTTTGCGGCAGGGGTGTGTGATGTCTCCATGGTTGTTTAATTTGTTTATGGATGGGGTTGTTAGGGAGGTGAATGCAAGAGTTTTGGAAAGAGGGGCAAGTATGAAGTCTGTTTGGGATGAGAGAGCTTGGGAAGTGAGTCAGTTGTTGTTCGCTGATGATACAGCGCTGGTGGCTGATTCATGTGAGAAACTGCAGAAGCTGGTGACTGAGTTTGGTAAAGTGTGTGAAAGAAGAAAGTTAAGAGTAAATGTGAATAAGAGCAAGGTTATTAGGTTCAGTAGGGTTGAGGGTCAAGTCAATTGGGAGGTGAGTTTGAATGGAGAAAGACTGGAGGAAGTGAAGTGTTTTAGATATCTGGGAGTGGATCTGGCAGCGGATGGAACCATGGAAGCGGAAGTGGATCATAGGGTGGGGGAGGGGGCGAAAATTCTGGGAGCCTTGAAGAATGTGTGGAAGTCGAGAACATTATCTCGGAGAGCAAAAATAGGTATGTTTGAAGGAATAGTGGTTCCAACAATGTTGTATGGTTGCGAGGCGTGGACTATGGATAGAGTTGTGCGCAGGAGGATGGACGTGCTGGAAATGAGATGTTTGAGGACAATGTGTGGTGTGAGGTGGTTTGATCGAGTAAGTAACGTAAGGGTAAGAGAGATGTGTGGAAATAAAAAGAGCGTGGTTGAGAGAGCAGAAGAGGGTGTTTTGAAATGGTTTGGTCACATGGAGAGAATGAGTGAGGAAAGATTGACCAAGAGGATATATGTGTCGGAGGTGGAGGGAACGAGGAGAAGAGGGAGACCAAATTGGAGGTGGAAAGATGGAGTGAAAAAGATTTTGTGTGATCGGGGCCTGAACATGCAGGAGGGTGAAAGGAGGGCAAGGAATAGAGTGAATTGGAGCGATGTGGTATACCGGGGTTGACGTGCTGTCAGTGGATTGAATCAAGGCATGTGAAGCGTCTGGGGTAAACCATGGAAAGCTGTGTAGGTATGTATATTTGCGTGTGTGGACGTATGTATATACATGTGTATGGGGGTTGGTTGGGCCATTTCTTTCGTCTGTTTCCTTGCGCTACCTCGCAAACGCGGGAGACAGCGACAAAGTATAATAAAATATAATAATATATTATTATTATTATTATCATTATTATTATTATTATTATTATTACTATCATTATTACTATTATTATTATTATCATTAATATTATCATAATCATCATTGTCATATTTACTATTATTATCATCATTATCATTCTCTTTATCCTTGATCGTCGTTTATTATTATCATTTTCATTATTATTATCATTATTATTATTATTATTATTATTATTATTATTATTATTATTATTATCATTATTATTATTATTATTATTATTATTATTATTATTATTATTATTATTATCATTATCATTATTATTATTATTATTATTATTATCATTATCATTATCATTTCAATTATTATTATTATTATTATTATTATTATTATTATTATTATTATTATTATTATTATTATTATTATCATTATAATTACAATTATTATTATTATTATTATTATTATTATTATTATTATTATTATTATTATTATTATTATTATTATCATTATCATTATCATTACAATTATTATTATTACTATTATCATTATTATTATTATTATTATTATTATTATTATTATTATTATTATTATTACTATTATTATTATCATTATCATTATTATTATTATTATTATTATTATCATTATCATTATCATTACAATTATTATTATTATTACTATTATTATTATTATTATTATTATTATTATTATTATTATTATCATTATTATTATTATTATTATTATTATTATTATTATTATTATTATTATTATTATTATTATTATCATTATTATTATTATTATTATTATCTTCATCATTATTACTTTTATTATCATTATCGTTATTATTATTATCATTATCATTATCATTACAATTATTATTATTATTATTATTATTATTATTATTATTATTATTATTATTATTTTTATCATTATTATTATTTTTTTTTTTTTTTTTTTTTTTCATACTATTCGCCGTTTCCCGCGATAGCGAGGTAGCGTTAAGAACAGAGGATTGGGCCTTTTTTGGAATATCCTCACCCGGCCCCCTCTGTTCCTTCTTTTTGGAAAATTAAAAAAAAAAAAAGAGAGGGGAGGATTTCCAGCCCCCCGCTCCCTCCCCTTTTAGTCGCCTTCTACGACACGCAGGGAATACGTGGGAAGTATTCTTAATCCCCTATCCCCAGGGATAATATATTGTTATTATTATCAATATTATTATTATTATTATCATTATTATTATTATTTTTTTTTTTTTATACTTTGTCGCTATCTCCCGCGTTTGCGAGGTAGCGCAAGGAAACAGACGAAAGAAATGGCCCAACCCCCCCCCCAAACACATGTATATACATACGTCCACACACGCAAATATACATACCTACACAGCTTTCCATGGTTTACCCCAGACGCTTCACATGCCTTGATTCAATCCACTGACAGCACGTCAACCCCGGTATACCACATCGCTCCAATTCACTCTATTCCTTGCCCTCCTTTCACCCTCCTGCATGTTCAGGCCCCGATCACACAAAATCTTTTTCACTCCATCTTTCCACCTCCAATTTGGTCTCCCTCTTCTCCTTGCTCCCTCCACCTCCGACACATATATCCTCTTGGTCAATCTTTCCTCACTCATCCTCTCCATGTGCCCAAACCACTTCAAAACACCCTCTTCTGCTCTCTCAACCACGCTCTTTTTATTTCCACACATCTCTCTTACCCTTACGTTACTCACTCGATCAAACCACCTCACACCACACATTGTCCTCAAACATCTCATTTCCAGCACATCCATCCTCCTGCGCACAACTCTATCCATAGCCCACGCCTCGCAACCATACAACATTGTTGGAACCACTATTCCTTCAAACATGCCCATTTTTGCTTTCCGAGATAATGTTCTCGACTTCCACACATTCTTCAAGGCCCCCAGAATTTTCGCCCCCTCCCCCACCCTATGATCCACTTCCGCTTCCATGGTTCCATCCGCTGCCAGATCCACTCCCAGATATCTAAAACACTTCACTTCCTCCAGTTTTTCTCCATTCAAACTCACCTCCCAATTGACTTGACCCTCAACCCTACTATACCTAATAACCTTGCTCTTATTCACATTTACTCTTAACTTTCTTCTTCCACACACTTTACCAAACTCAGTCACCAGCTTCTGCAGTTTCTCACATGAATCAGCCACCAGCGCTGTATCATCAGCGAACAACAACTGACTCACTTCCCAAGCTCTCTCATCCCGAACAGACTTCATACTTGCCCCTTATTATTATCATTACCATTATTATCATTATTATTATCATTATTATTATCATTATTATTATTATTATTATTATTATTATTATTATTATTATTATCATTATTATCATTATTCGTATTATCATTATTATTATCATTATTCATATTCATATTATTATTATTATTATCATTATTATTATTATTATCATTATTATTATCATTATCATTAATACTATTATCATCATCATTATCATTTTCTTTATCCTTGATCGTCGTTTCCTGGCTTAGCGAGGTAGCTCCAGGAACGGACGAAGAGAGGTTGTATTCGCCTCACATCCAATTCTCTAGTTATCATGTGTTGTGTCGTGTCATCATAATCAGTGCACATTACAATCATCATCAAGTTTTGTTCGCCGGGTCCCCCAATAACAAGGTAGCGCCAAGAACAAAAACAATGTTTCTTATTTTTTTGACACATGCGTCCGCCTTTTGTGTAAAATGCACCGAGACCAGAGTCCCCCTATCCACAGGAAAGTCTCGTAGAAATTTCCCTAGTTTACTACGACCACTTCAAAAGACCTGGTTTAGTCCATTGAAAGAACGTCGCCCCCTGTATACCACACCACTACAAGTCATTCTATATCATAACCGCCTCTCACTCTCCTAGATTTCAGAGCCCCGTTAATTCCAAACCTCTCTCACTCCATCCTTCCACTCCACTCCACTCCACTCACTCTCACTTTCCTCTCTCGTAGGCAGCCTCCGACCAGGGAGGGAGGTATATTACCATCACTACTCGCCTGGGTATCGGGAGGGTTAGCGACGTGTGCGCGGTGAGCCACCACATCAGTGGCTGTCGAATGTCTATGAACGCCACATACAGATCACTCTTCCCAAGTATTTCTCATACAAAAATCTGCAAAGCAAACTCTTGAAGCCATACTGATCGTCCCCAGTCAGATGTTCTGTGCCTGCTGTCACTCTCAGTCATACTCTGCCATACGCTCCACCAGGAATACTCAACAGGTAAATGTTTAGAACTCGAACATTCAATATTTTCCCGACTTTCCTTGATATGAAGGAGCTGGTCATCAGAAGCCTTACATTTAGCCCAACAAGCACAATAGCCTGACTAAGCAATCAACAAATATATTAACTCTCTTGAGAAGCTCAACTGAAATTCCATCCACTTTTGCAACTTTGCCTCTCTCCATCTTACGCAGGGGCTTCAATTCCGCCTCTCTTTTCACCAAACTCTTCAGCAAGTCGCCTTTGATTCAAATGCCACTTCGTCTTAAACACAACACATCGCTGCTCAGTCATCTAACATAGTCAGCAGTCCTTGTTAAACACTCACTCCATCTCTTTCCACTTCTTATATATTTTTTGCCCGTTACTCCTTCCTCTTCTGCTGTCACTCAATTGTTATGGTGTCTACACACTATATACTGGCCTCTTTCTGAGACCATATCTGATCAACACTGAAGTTCATATTGTACTTTCTTATCTACTCTTTACAATCAATCATCTTTTTTAACCCTCATACCTTTCTTGTAACATATTTCATGATTATAACTGTTATCATCATCATTATTATTATCATCCTTATCATTATCATTATCATGATTATTATTGTTGCTATTATCATCATTATTATCATTATTATTATAATTATCATTATCATTATCATTATTTTTATTATCATTATCATTATCATTATTATTATTATCATTATTGTTATTCTTATATCTATCATTATTGCTACAAGTACCAATAACATTACTCCCTTCACACACATACATACATACACACCCGAGACAACGACCACTGGGCCAGATTATGTGATGGTACAATTGAATATGTGATGATCTAACACATTCACTTACTTTCTGGCTGAATTCACACACACACACACACACACACACACACACACACACACACACACACACACACACACACCTTTAAATCCATCTCAGTATCAATAGCACTTGCGTGTCTCTCGCCCTTGCGCTTCAGCGGACTATGGACGTGAGTCGTGTGTCTTGCCTTGTGCTATGACGGATGTGGATAGCGTTGCACCAGAACCGTGAAACGATATTTTTTTCTCACATTTCCTAACGTGACCGACGAACGACTTCCGCAAGATCGGGTCAATCTCTCGGGCAATCGAGATTGTTATATCTTAGGCTTGAACACGAGAGAAAAAGTATTTAACTCTAACACTTACTTCGCCTTTCTAAAGGCAAAATCTCTTCAAGAATTCTATAGAACATGAATTACATTGGATAACCAGCAGACGAGTGTAGAATAACGGGATTGTCAAGATCGATGAAGGTGATCATGGCCAGACCAGCAAAACTGTAATGGAGATGTGTTGCTGGCACTGTCATGCAGTAGGCGGGGATGATCATGATAATGTCATCGCTAAACATTGTCGTGAAAATGATCTCACCAGACATCTTGAAAATCCCATTATTCTATACCCCTTGCTAGTACTAAGAACTTTAATTTGCCCCCCAGGGCAGTTTTAAAGCCCGTCCTAGCATTAACCAAATCATTATGAGAGAATAAAGAAAACACGAAAACAAAAAAAAGTTGATCAAGACACATCCAGCTACCCAGGCCAACCCCAGCCACGTAACCCGTCTTAATCACTCACCCTTATAATGGTTACTGACAGACAAAGCGGACAGTGGTTGGTCTGTACTGATTGGTGTTGGACGGCGGGACGCAATCGTGATGTTGGGATTTGGACAACTTTCATAAGCACTGGACACCTGCTGATGTGGAATGTCTCCACGAAACACGTTGTGCCACACGTATAGAAAAATGACATGCTAAATGAAATTATGTAAACTCCTGGTTACTTAAATTTCTTTATTGCATCTCCCCTGATGATGTGATTATTACACGAAAGTGCACTTGGGAACTTATCGTGGATTCATAGGAAAATATATATATATATATATATATATGAGATGGCCAGAGAGCGTTATTGGATTACGTGTTAATTGATAGGCGCGCGAAAGAGAGACTTTTGGATGTCAATGTGCAACTGGAGGGAGGTCTGATCATTATCTTGTGGAGGCGAAGGTGAAGATTTGTAGAGGTTTTCAGAGAAGAGAGAATGTTGGGGTGAAGAGAGTGGTGAGAGTAAGTGAGCTTGGGAAGGAGACTTGTGTGAGGAAGTACCAGGAGAGACTGAGTGCAGAATGAAAAAAGGTGAGAGCAAAGGACGTAAGGGGAGTAGGGAGGAATGGGATGCATTTAGGGAAGCAGTGATGGCTTGTGCAAAAGATGCTTGTGGCATGAGAAGCGTGGGAGGTGGGCAGATTAGAAAGGGTAGTGAGTGGTGGGATGAAGAAGTAAGATTATTAGTGAAACAAAAAAAAGAGGCATTTCGACGAGTTTTGCAGGAAAATAGTGCAAATGACTGGGAGATGTATAAAAGAAAGAGGTAGGAGGTCAAGAGAAAGGTGCAAGAGGTGAAAAAGAGGGCAAATGAGAGTTGGGGTGAGAGAGCATCATTAGATTTTTGGGAGAATAAAGAGATGTTTTGGAAGTAGGCAAATAAAGTGCGTAAGACAAGAGAACAAATGGGAACATCGGTGAAAGGGGCTGATGGGGATGTGATGACAAGTAGTGGTGATGTGAGGAGATGGAGTGAGTATTTTGAAGGTTTGTTGAATGTGTTAGATGCTAGAGTGGCAGATATAGGGTGTTTTGGACGAGGTGGTGTGCAAAGTGAGAGGGTTAGGGAGAATGATATGGTAAACAGAGAAGAGGTAGTAAAAGCTTTGCGAAAGATGAAAGCAGGCAAGGCAGCTGGTTTGAATGGTATTGCAATGGAATCTATTAAAAAATATTTAATGTAAAGGATATTTAATGTATGTATGACTCATGGTGAGGTACCTGAGGATTGGCGGAATGCGTGCATAGTGCCATTGTACAAAGGCAAAGGGGATAAAAGTGAGTGCTCAAATTACAGAGGTATAGAGTTTGTTGAGTATTCCTGGTAAATTATATGGGAGGGTATTGATTGAGAGGGTGAAGGCATGTACAGAGCATCAGATTGGGGAAGAGCATTGTGGTTTCAGAAGTGGAAGAGGATGTGTGGATCAGGTGTTTGCTTTGAAGAATGTATGTGAGAAATAATTAGACATGCAAATGGATTTGTATGTAGCATTTATGGCTCTAGAGAAGGCATATGATAGAGTTGATAGAGATGCGCTTTGGAAGGTATCAAGAATATATGGTGTGGGAGGAAAGTTGATAGCAGTGAAAAGTTTTTATCGAGGATCACGCGAATCAGTGTGACCTCTTACAATATAAATACATATATACATCGAAGCTATGGTCGTTTTAATGTAAATACCTTGACACTAACATATATAAATACTTCGACTCTCCGACCGGTGTAGTAGTGAACCAGCGACTCAGTGAATATATTCTCGAGAGTCAGAGTGGCGATCGCCTATTGTAAACACCAAGACATCACCCAGCACCGTCCTCACCATGACACCCTCATCACCATGACTAACCCCCACTCACCTACGTCCGTCACCACAATCACACCCTTGTACCAACCACTGTTCGTACAGGTACCAGACTTGTCCTATACCTACTATTGCCCAATGTCATAGTTATGTGGATGTCTATTGCTATACTACTGTAAACCAAACACACGTAATTATATTCATCACATGATAATTACCATTAGATACATATGTCAACACAGTATTACAGCAGTTCCACCAATATGTAACTTTATATCACTTCATATCACAATCAAATACATATGTCAACACCGTTAAAGCAGTTCAGCCAATATGTAACTTTATATCACTTCATATCACCAGTGAATACATATGTCAACACTGTTAAAGCAGTTCAGCCAATATGTAACTTTATATCACTTCATATCACCATTAAATACATATGTCAACACCGTTAAAGCAGTTCAGCTAATATGTTACTTTATATCACTTAATGCTTAACTTAATCAACACTAAATGTATAATGTATGAAGAATACATTCGCCTCTGTAAAACTTGCTGTACTATGTAGACAGACTTGACTCCTATGTTTATACAAGGTGTAGAAGTGTCCAACCCCACCTTGATCCTAAGTTCCTTCTGTGATTTATGAACTAATTACCGCTGTAACTCACTATTTCATATAATTTCTGAATTGTATGTTTTCAGCTGCTATCTTCAAAATGAACCGTTCTTTGTTTTGTTTATTTTTGCACATATATAGATACACATATACATACAGACAGACATACAAGCACATACACAAAAATACATACATATATGAATACATACATATTTACATACATATATCCATACATACATACATACATGCATACATACATGGATACTTGAATACATACATACATACATACATACGTACATGCATACATACATATATGATACATACATATTCACATACAGATATACATACATACATACATGCGTGTATATATATATATATATATATATATATATATATATATATATATATATATATATATATATATATATATATATATATATATATATATATATATATATATATATATATATATATATATATATATATATATATATATATATATATATATATATATGGATAATTGAATACATACATACATACATACATACATACATGCGTGTATATATATATATATATATATATATATATATATATATGTATATATATATATATATATATATATATATATATATATATATATATATATATATATATATATATATATATATATATATATATATATATATATATATATATATATATATATATATATATATGTATATATATATATATATATATATATATATATATATATATATATATATATATATATATATATATATATATATATATATATATATATATATATATATATATACACGCATGTATGTATGTATGCATGTACGTATGTATGTATGTATGTATGTATTCAATTATCCATGTACGTACCCATGCATCTCGATGTACAGATGTATATACACACACAGACACATACATGTGTACACATGCACACAATTCACACTGTCTGCCTTTATATATATATATATATATATATATATATATATTTATATATATATATATATATATATATATATATATATATATTATCCTGGGGATAGGGGAGAAAGAATACTTCCCACGTATTCCTTGCGTGTCGTAGAAGGCGACTAAAAGGGAAGGGAGCGGGGGGCTGGAAATCCTCCCCTCTCATTTCTTTTTAATTTTCCAAAAGAAGGAACAGAAAAGGGGCCACGTGAGGATATTCTCTCAAAGGCCCTGTCCTCTGTTCTTAACGCTACCTCGCTAATGCGGGAAATGGCGAATAGTATAAAAGAAAAGAAATATATATATATATATATATATATATATATATATATATATATATATATATATATATATATATATATATACATACATACATATATACATATAGACATACATACATATATGAATACATACAAGCATACACATATCATACATATATACATACATACATATATAAACACATACATGCATTCATACATATATAAACACATACATACATACATACATCGTACATACATACATACATACATACCATACATACATACATACATACATACATACATACATACATGCATACATGAATGCATACATACATACATACATACATACATACATACATACATATATGAATACATACGTACATACATACATACATACATACGAACATACATACAGTCCTCCAACCATGGCAGAGTACAACGAATGTAGAATCCCTCCATATCAATTCAACCAATTTCTTTTCCATTTCTGAAGGCAATTTTCCATTTCGAATGCTCTACCATGAATTAAAAAGCATCTGCATGAGGAGCCATGCATTCTGTGGTTCAGTTCATCTGTCAGTACAACAGTTAAGGAAACTGCAGTGTAGCGGTTAGCGTTCCTGACCGTGACACATTCACGGGCCCCCGTCCAGGTTTGAGTGTATGGGTTCGAATCCTGGTTGTTGAGGCAGTCCTCGCACAGTCAACCCAACTATTCATCCACCCAAAAGGGTTGGTCAATACAATGACCTCAGGCTTGGATATATATATATATATATATATATATATATATATATATATATATATATATATATATATATATATATATATATTCTTTCTTTTTCACACTATTCGCCATCTCCTACGTTGGCGAGGTAGCGCTAAGAACAGAAGACTGAGCTTTTGAGGGAAATCCTCACTTGGGGCCCCCGTCTCTGTTCCTCCTTTTGGGAAATTAAAAAAGAGAAGGGAGGAATTCCTGCCCCCCCGCTCCCTCCCCTTTTAGTCGCCTTCTATGACACGCAGGGAATGAGTGAGAAGTATTCTTTCTCCCCTATCCCCAGGAATGAAAGTAGAGGTGATGTGAGAAGGAGATGGAATGAGTATTTTGAAGTTTTTTTTTAATGTGTTAGATGATAGAGTGGCAGATATAGGATGTCTTGCTCGAGGTGGTGTGCGAAGTGAGAGGGTCAGAGAGAATGATTCGGTAAACAGAGAAGAGGTAGTGAAAGCTTTGCGGAAGATGAAAGCCGGCAAGGCGATGGGTTTGGATGGTAATGCAGTGGAATTTATTAAAAAAAGGTGGTGACTGTGTCGTTGACTGGTTGGTGAGGATATTCAATGTATGTATGACTCATGGTGAGGTGCCTGAGATTGGCAGAATGAATGCATAACACCATTGTACAAAGGCAAAGGAGATTAAGGTGAGTGTTCAAATTACAGAGGTATGAGTTTGTTGAGTATTCCTGGGATTTTGTATGGGAGTGTATTGATCGAGAGGGTGAAGGCATGTACAGAACATCAGATTGGGGAAGAGCAGTGTGGTTTCAGAAGTGGTAGAGGATGTGTGGATCAGGTGTTTGCTTTGAAGAATGTATGTGAGAAATGCTTAGAAAACAAATGGATTTGTATGTAGCGTTTATGGATCTAGAGAAGGCAAACGATTGAGTTGATAGAGATGCTCTGTGGAAGGTATTAAGAATATATGGTGTGGGAGGCAAGGTGCTAGAAGCAGTGAAAAGTTTTTATCGAGGATGTAAGGCATGTGTACGAGTAGGAAGAGAGGAAAGTGATTGGTTCTCAGCGAATGTCGGTTTGCGGCAGGGGTGCGTGATATG
Source organism: Panulirus ornatus (assembly GCF_036320965.1). NCBI lineage: Eukaryota > Metazoa > Arthropoda > Malacostraca > Decapoda > Palinuridae > Panulirus > Panulirus ornatus. The sequence goes on along the minus strand of NC_092288.1, from coordinate 21,319,028 downwards.
TCCATGGCTGTTTAATTTGTTTATGGATGGGGTTGTTAGGGAGGTGAATGGAAGAGTTTTAGGGAGAGGGGCAAGTATGCAATCTGTTGTGGATGAGAGGGCTTAGGAAGTGAGTCAGTTGTTGTTCGCTGATGATACAACGCTGGTGGCTGATTCGGATGAGAAACTACAGAAGCTAGTGACTGAGATTGGTAAAGTGTGTGAAAGAAAAACACCGACTGTAAATGTGAATAAGAGCAAGGTTATTAGGTAAAGTAGGGTTGAGGGACAAGACAATTGGGAGGTAGGTTTGAATGGAGAAAAACTGGAGGAAGTGGAGTGTTTTAGATATCTGGGAGTGGATTTGGCAGGGATGGAACCATGGAAGCGGAAGTGAATCATAGTATGGGGGAGGGGGCGAAAGTTCTGGGAGCGTTGAAAAATGTGTGGAAGGCGAGAACATTATCTCGGAAAGCAAAAATGGGTGTGTTTCAGGAAATAGTGGTTTCAACAATATTATATGGTTGCGAGGCGTAAGCTATAGATAGAGTTGTGTGGAAGAGGGTGGATGTGTTGAACGTGAGACGTTTGAGGACAATATGCGGTGTAAGGTGGTTTGATGAAAGGGTAAGAGATGTGTGGTAATAAAAAGAGTGTGGTTGGGTTGAGAGAGCAGAAGAGGGTGTATTGAAAGGGTTTGGTCACATGGAGAGGATGAGTGAGGAAAGACTGACAAAGAGGATATATGTGTCAGAGGTGGAGGGAACGAGGAGAAGTGGGAGACCAAATTGGAGGTGGAAGGATGGAGTGAAAAAGATTTTGAGCAATCGAGGCCTGAACATGTAGGAGGGTGAAAGGCGTGCAAGGAATAAAGTGAATTGGAACGATATGGTACATCGGGGTCGACGTGCGGTCAATGGATTGAACCAGGGCATGTGAAGCGTCTGGGGAAAGTTTTGTGGGGCCTGTATGTGGAAAGGGAGCTATGATTTTGGAGCATTATACATGATAGCTAGAGACTGAGTGGGAACAAATGTTGCCTTTGTTGTCTTTTCCTAGCGCTACCTCTCGCACATGCGGGGGGTCGTCATTTCATGTGTGGCGGGGTGGCGACGGAAATCAATTAAGGCAGCAAGTATGAATTATGTACCTGTGTATATATGTATGTGTCCGTGTATGTATATGTATGTATACGTTGAAATGTATAGGTATGTATATGTGCGTGTGTGAACGTGTATGTATATGCATGTGTATGCGGGTGGGTTGGGCCATTCTTTCGTCTGTTTCCTTGCGCTACCTCGCTAACGCGAAAGACAGCGTCAAAGTATAATAAATAAATAAATGTATACATATATATATATATATATATATATATATATATATATATATATATATATATATATATATTCCTATGAGTCCACGGGGAAAATGACACACGAAAAGTTCCCAAGTGCACTTTCGTGTAATAATCACATCATCACGGGAGACACAAGAGAGAAATATAACAGTCAGTTGATATACATCGAAGAGACGAAGCTAGGACGCCATTTGGTAAACATGTGATTGTCCAAAACATCCAACGAGCGTTCGTAAACTTATCATTTTACAAATCTTATCAACATTAAAGTTATCTAATTTGTATAGACCATCACTAATATTAAGATTATAATTCTTTGTGTACCTAATAATAGAAGATTCAATGATATTTCTATTGGTAATAGAGTTAACAACTGAGATGGCGTTACTCCAGTCAATACAATGATCGTAGTTTTTAACATGATTAAACAAGGCATTTGATTCTTCTCCCGTTCTTATACTATATTTATGTTGCTTAAGTCTAACAGAAAGATCCTTACCAGTCTGACCAACATAAAATTTATCACAATTTCAACAAGGAACTTTATAGATACAACCAAGAGATTTTTCTGGTGAATTCCTGATTAAGATATTCTTTATAGTATTATTGTTGCTAAAGGCAACATTTACATTAAAGGATTTAAGCAACATGGGAAGCAAAGTGAAATTATTATTAAAAGGGAGAATTAAAAGATTCTTGGTGTCAATGGGAGGTTTGGGTTCAACTTTATAAAATGATTTCTTTGCTAACTTAAGGGATTTATCAATGAAAGGTCTAGGGTACTTTAACTTAGATCCAATAGAATATATCTTCTCAAACTCATCATTAGTATACTCTGGACTGCAAATACATAATGCCCTAAGGAACATAGATTGAAATGAGGACAATCTAACTCTGTCATATATATATATATATATATATATATATATATATTTTTTTTTTTTTTTTTTTTTTTTTTTCTTTATACTTTGTCGCTGTCTCCCGCGTTTGCGAGGTAGCGCAAGGAAACAGACGAAAGAAATGGCCCAACCCCCCCCATACACATGTACATACACACGTCCACACACGCAAATATACATACCTACACAGCCTTCCATGGTTTACCCCAGACGCTTCACATGCCTTGATTCAATCCACTGACATCACGTCAACCCCTGTATACCACATCGCTCCAATTCACTCTATTCCTTGCCCTCCTTTCACCCTCCTGCATGTTCAGGCCCCGATCACACAAAATCCCCTTCACTCCATCTTTCCACCTCCAATTTGGTCTCCCTCTTCTCCTCGTTCCCTCCACCTCCGACACATATATCCTCTTGGTCAATCTTTCCTCACTCATTCTCTCCATGTGCCCAAACCATTTCAAAACACCCTCTTCTGCTCTCTCAACCACGCTCTTTTTATTTCCACACATCTCTCTTACCCTTACGTTACTTACTCGATCAAACCACCTCACACCACACATTGTCCTCAAACATCTCATTTCCAGCACATCCATCCTCCTGCGCACAACTCTATCCATAGCCCACGCCTCGCAACCATACAACATTGTTGGAACTACTATTCCTTCAAACATACCCATTTTTGCTTTCCGGGATAATGTTCTCGACTTCCACACATTTTTCAAGGCTCCCAAAATTTTCGCCCCCTCCCCCACCCTATGATCCACTTCCGCTTCCATGGTTCCATCCGCTGACAGATCCACTCCCAGATATCTAAAACACTTCACTTCCTCCAGCCTCTCACCATTCAAACTCACCTCCCAAATGACTTGACCCTCAACCCTACTGTACCTAATAACCTTGCTCTTATTGACATTTACTCTTAACTTTCTTCTTCCACACACTTTACCAAACTCCGTCACCAGCTTCTGCAGTTTCTCACATGAATCCGCCACCAGCGCTGTATCATCAGCGAACAACAACTGACTCACTTCCCAAGCTCTCTCATCCCCAACAGACTTCATACTTGCCCCTCTTTCCAAAACTCTTGCATTTACCTCCCTAACAACCCCATCCATAAACAAATTAAATATATATATATATATATATATATATATTTCTTCTTTCTTTCATACTATTCGCCATTTCCCGCATTAGCGAGGTAGCGTTAAGAACAGAGGACTGGGCCTTTTAGGGAATATCCTCACCAGGCCCCCTTCTCTGTTCCTTCTTTTGGAAAATAAAAAAGAAAAAAAAATTGAGAGGGGAGGATTTCCAGCCCCCCGCTCCCTTCCCTTTTAGTCGCCTTCTACGACACGCAGGGAATACGTGGGAAGTATTCTTTCTCCCCTATCCCCAGGGATAATATATATATATATATATATATATATATATATATATATATATATATATATATATATATATATATATATATATATATATGACAGAGTTAGATTGTCCTCATTTCAATCTATGTTCCTTATCTATGTATATATATATATATATATATATATATATATATATATATATATATATATATATATATATATATATATATATATATCCCTGGGGATAGGGGAGACAGAATACTTCCCACGTATTCCCTGCGTGTCGTAGAAGGCGAATAAAAGGGAAGGGAGCGGGGGGCTGGAAATCCTCCCCTCTCGTTTTTTTTTTTTTTAATTTTCCAAAAGAAGGAACAGAGAAGAGGGCCAGGTGAGGATATTCCCTCAAAGGCCCAGTCCTCTGTTCTTAACGCTACCTCGCTATCGCGGGAAATAGCGAATAGTATGAAAAAAAAAAAAAAAAAAATATATATATATATATATATATATATATATATATATATATATATATACTATTCCTTCAAACATACCCATTTTTGCTTTCCGAGATAATGTTCTCGACTTCCACACATTCTTCAAGGCTCCCAGGATTTTCGCCCCCTCCCCCACCCTATGATTCACTTGCGCTTCCATGGTTCCATCCGCTGCCAGATCCACTCCCAGATATCTAAAACACTTTACGTCCTCCAGTTTTTCTCCATTCAAACTTACCTCCCAAATGACTTGACCCTCAACCCTACTGTACCTAATAACCTTGCTCTTATTCACATTTACTCTTAACTTTCTTCTTTCACACACTTTACCAAACTCAGTCACCAGCTTCTGCATACCCATTTTTGCTTTCCGAGATAATGTTCTCGACTTCCACACATTCTTCAAGGCTCCCAGGATTTTCGCCCCCTCCCCCACCCTATGATTCACTTGCGCTTCCATGGTTCCATCCGCTGCCAGATCCACTCCCAGATATCTAAAACACTTTACGTCCTCCAGTTTTTCTCCATTCAAACTTACCTCCCAAATGACTTGACCCTCAACCCTACTGTACCTAATAACCTTGCTCTTATTCACATTTACTCTTAACTTTCTTCTTTCACACACTTTACCAAACACAGTCACCAGCTTCTGCAGTTTCTCACATGAATCAGCCACCAGCGCTGTATCATCAGCGAACAACAACTGACTCACTTCCCGAGCTCTCTCATCCACAACCGACTTCATTCTTGCCCCTCTTTCCAAAACTCTTGCATTCACCTCCCTAACAACCCCATCCATAAACAAATTAAACAACCATGGAGACATCACACACCCCTGCCGCAAACCTACATTCACAGAGAACCAATCACTTTCCTCTCTTCCTACACGTACACATGCCTTACATCCTTGATAAAAACTTTTCACTGCTTCTAACAACTTGCCACCCACACCATATATTCTTAATACTTTCCACAGAGCATCTCTATCCAACAATGTTGCAAAGGTTGCGAGGCGTGGGCTATTGATAGAGTTGTGCGCAGGAGGGTGGATGTGCTGGAAATGAGATGTTTGAGGACAATGTGTGGTGTGAGGTGGTTTGATCGAGTAAGTAATGTAAGGGTAAGAGAGATGTGTGGAAATAAAAAGAGCGTGATTGAGAGAGCAGAAGAGGGTGTTTTGAAATGGTTTGGGCACATGGAGAGAATGAGTGAGGAAAGATTGACCAAGAGGATATATGTGTCGGAGGTGGAGGGAACGAGAAGTGGGAGACCAAATTGGAGGTGGAAAGATGGAGTGAAAAAGATTTTGAGTGATCGGGGTCTGAACATGCAGGAGGGTGGAAGGCGGGCAAGAAATAGAGTGAATTGGATCTATGTGGTATACCGGGGTTGACGTGCTGTCAGTGGATTGAATCAGGGCATGTGAAGCGTCTGGGGTAAACCATGGAAAGTTGTGTGGGGCCTGGATGTGGAAAGGGAGCTGTGGTTTCGGGCATTATTGCATGACAGCTAGAGACTGAGTGTGAACGAATGAGGCGTTTGTTGGCTTTTCCTAGCGCTACCCCGCACACATGAGGGGGGAGGGGGATGGTATTCCATGTGTGGTGAGGTGGCGATGGGAATGAATAAAGGCAGACATTGTGAATTGTGTGCATGGGTATATATGTATGTGTCTGTGTGTGTATATGTATATGTACATTGAGATGTATAGGTATGTATATTTGCGTGTGTGGACGTGTGTGTATATACATGTGTATGGGGGTGGGTTGGGCCATTTCTTTCGTCTGTTTACTTGCGCTACCTCGCAAACGCGGGAGACAGCGACAAAGCAAAATAAAGAAAAAAAAAAAAAAAAAAATATATATATATATATATATATATATATATATATATATATATATATATATATATATACATATATATATATATATATATATATATATATATATATATATATATATATATATATATATATATATATATATATATATATATATATATATATATATATATATATATATCACATACAAACCTCCAACAGCCAGGATCGAACCTGGGACTCCTGTGCTGTTGGAGGTTTGTATGTTCTATGAAGGTGCGCGTTCATATGCACTTTATTCGTATATATATATATATATATATATATATATATATATATATATATATATATATATATATATATATATATATATATATATGTATATATATATATATATATATATATATATATATATATATATATATATATATATATATATATATATATATATATATATATATATATATAAAACCTTGATTAGGGCCTTAGCTGCCCGTGCTGTCTCAGTTAACATGACTGATAAAAATAATACATATTTTGTTTTCAATTAGCAATTCTGAAGGAGAAAACTTATCTTCCTCTTCGTACATATATCAACACCAGATACTTCAGCTACACCCGCCCATGGAGACTCAAAAATCTACGTCACCCTCAAACTTTCCACTTGTCATAATTAGTTAATCCCAAGTCAAATCCCCACTCGATCATAGTGGCAAAACCTGAGTCACTCTGATTAATAAAAGAGATTAAGTATAACACAATGGATTATTAATCCCCATCTTAAGACCAACGAACCCAGATTAGTCGCTCACAGTTTCTAACGATACATTGGTTGTTTACAAACTCTGGTGTAAATCGCATCTTACACGCCACTCGCTGGGATTTACTAGGATTTACAGCCAAAGTAACTTGGCCAGTTTCCTTCCCAGCGGGCCAGAAGAGGCTTGCCACCTCGTAGATATCACAGGTATATTGCTACACCGCTTGGGTAAATACGACAAGAGCAACAGCCGTACTTAACATACAGTCTGGGGCCATGGGTAGAGTTCTCGTCCCAGTCCAGAGGTCATGACGGAATAAAAGTGCGACAGTTGGGATACAAGACTAACAATGGGATTAGAATATTGATACTTGGGATAAAACTCTGAGAATGGGAAACAATGGATACTATTTCATCAGCATTTGAGAATTATTACGAAACATTCATTTTGTTAATGAAATGATTGCATTAAGAGATACTATGACACATTTTGGGGAAAAAACGATCCTATTCGACAAGTTTACTGCGAGTAATTAATTGTTTCACAATTGTACAGTTTTAATGAACAATTGTATTCGACACTTGGACGATAAGAAAATGATCCTACTTCATAGATTCATAATTATAATGAATAATTGTATTTGCCAATTTGCCGCTAAAATGCAAACTCACATCTCAGTCAACCAATTTTGTGGTCAAGAAAGATAATTCTTCAAATAATATTTTATGTATCTTTCTAGACGTGAAGTAACTATAGATATAATCTACAGGAAGGTATTACTATAAATAAAACATCAAACGTCATATATAAAGCCTTAGAGAGACTGATACATCCCTCAAAACAACACTTACGAACCTTTATATCAGTCCGGGGTGATATGATGGTTTCCTTGATACATCAATTTCTATCATTCTTTTTTGTATCTGTGATAAGGATATGCTGGATTGAAATCATTACGAGGATCGAATACTTATGGATTAATTTGTGAATACTGATATTCCAGTACTACACCACACACTATTATCTTAAGTTTAGAGATATTACTTACATTCAGGAGTTAAGACACATAAAAGTAACCATCTCAGGAATAATATAGCCACCTCTCTGCTCCCTAATATTTTCAAGAAACAAGTACTTAACTGAAAATTTCCTATTAGCACTGATATATATATATATATATATATATATATATATATATATATATATATATATATATATATATATATATATATATATATATATATATATATATATATATATACATATATCCTTATATATATCCTTATATCCTTATATACTTATATATATCCTTATCCCTGGGGATAGGGGAGAAAGAATACTTCCCACGTATTCCCTGCGTGTCGTAGAAGGCGACTAAAAGGGAAGGGAACGGGGGGCTGGAAATCCTCCCCTCTCATTTTTTTTTTTTTTTTAATTTTCCAAAAGAAGGAACAGAGAAGGGGGCCAGGTGAGGATATTCCCTCAAAGGCACAGTCCTCTGTTCTTAACGCTACCTCGCTAATGGGGGAAATGGTGAATAGTATGAAAGATGGAGGTGGAAAGATGGAGTGAAAAAGATTTTGTGTGATCGGGGCCTGAACATGCAGGAGGGTGAAAGGAGGGCAAGGAATAGAGTGAATTGGAGCGATGTGGTATACCGGGGTTGACGTGCTGTCAGTGGAGTGAATGTGAAGCGTCTGGGGTAAACCATGGAAAGCTGTGTAGGTATGCATATTTGCGTGTGTGGACGTATGTATATACATGTGTATGGGGGGGGTTGGGCCATTTCTTTCGTCTATTTCCTTGCGCTACCTCGCAAACGCGGGAGACAGCGACAAAGTATAATAAAAAAAAAATATATATATATATATATATATATATATATATATATATATATATATATATATATATATATATATATATATATGGTGAAGAGCTTGTAGATTTATGTGCTGAAAAAGGACTGGTGATTGGGAATACCTGGTTTAAAAAGCGAGATATACATAAGTATACGTATGTAAGTAGGAGAGATGGCTAGAGAGCGTTATTGGATTACGTGTTAATTGACAGGCGCGCGAAAGAGAGACTTTTGGATGTTAATGTGCTGAGAGGTGCAACTGGAGGGATGTCTGATCATTATCTTGTGGAGGCTAAGGTGAAGATTTGTATGGGTTTTCAGAAAAGAAGACTGAATGTTGGGGTGAAGAGGGTGGTGAGAGTAAGTGAGCTTGGGAAGGAGACTTGTGTGAGGAAGTACCAGGAGAGACTGAGTACAGAATGGAAAAAGGTGAGAACAATGGAAGTAAGGGGAGTGGGGGAGGAATGGGATGTATTTAGGGAATCAGTGATGGATTGCGCAAAAGATGATTGTGGCATGAGAAGAGTGGGAGGTGGGTTGATTAGAAAGGGTAGTGAGTGGTGGGATGAAGAAGTAAGATTATTAATGAAAGAGAAGAGAGAGGCATTTGGACGATTTTTGCAGGGAAAAAATGCAATTGAGTGGGAGATGTATAAAAGAAAGAGACAGGAGGACAAGAGAAAGGTGCAAGAGGTGAAAAAGAGGGCAAATGAGCGTTGGGGTGAGAGAGTATCATTAAATTTAGGGAGAATAAAAGGATGTTCTGGAAGGAGGTAAATAAGGTGCGTAAGACAAGGGAGCAAATGGGAACTTCAGTGAAGGGCGCAAATGGGGAGGTGATAACAAGTAGTGGTGATGTGAGAAGGAGATGGAGTGAGTATTTTGAAGGTTTGTTGAATGTGTTTGATGATAGAGTGGCAGATATAGGGTGTTTTCGTCGAGGTGGTGTGCAAAGTGAGAGGGTTAGGGAAAATGATTTGGTAAACAGAGAAGAGGTAGTAAGAGCTTTGCGGAAGATGAAAGCCGGCAAGGCAGCAGGTTTGGATGGTATTGCAGTGGAATCTATTAAAAAAGGGGGTGACTGTATTATTGACTGGTTGGTAAGGTTATTTAATTTATGTATGACTCATGGTGAGGTGCCTGAGGATTGGCGGAATGCTTGCATAGTGCCATTGTACAAAGGCAAAGGGGATAAGAGTGAGTGCTCAAATTACAGAGGTATAAGTTTGTTGAGTATTCTTGGTAAATTATATGGGAGGGTATTGATTGAGAGGGTGAAGGCATGTACAGAGCATCAGATTGGGGAAGAGCAGTGTGGTTTCAGAAGTGGTAGAGGATGTGTGGATCAGGTGTTTGCTTTGAAGAATGTATGTGAGAAATACTTAGAAAAGCAAATGGATTTGTATGTAGCATTTATGGATCTGGAGAAGGCATATGATAGAGTTGATAGAGAGCTCTGTGGAAGGTATTAAGAATAAATGGTGTGGGAGGCAAGTTGTTAGAAGCAGTGACAAGTTTTTATCGAGGATGTAAGGCATGTGTACGTGTAGGAAGAGAGGAAAGTGATTGGTTCTCAGTGAATGTAGGTTTGCGGCAGGGGTGTGTGATGTCTCCATGGTTGTTTAATTTGTTTATGGATGGAGTTGTTAGGGAGGTGAAGGCAAGAGTTTTGGAAAGAGGGGCAAGTTTGAAGTCTGTTGTGGATGAGAGAGCATGGGAAGTGAGTCAGTTGTTGTTTGCTGATGATACACAGCTGGTAGCTGATTCATGTGAGAAACTGCAGAAGCTGGTGACTAAGTTTGGTAAAGTATGTGAAAGAAGAAAGTTAAGAGTAAATGTGAATAAGAGCAAGGTTATTAGGTACAGTAGGGTTGAGGGTCAAGTCAACTGGGAGGTAAGTTTGAATGGAGAAAAACTGGAGGAAGTAAAGTGTTTTAGAAATCTGGGAGTGGATCTGGCAGCGGATGGAACCATGGAAGCGGAAGTGGATCATACGGTGGGGGAGGGGGCGAAAATTCTGGGAGCCTTGAAGAATGTGTGGAAGTCGAGAACATTATCTCGGAAAGCAAAAATGGGTATGTTTGAAGGAATAGTGGTTCCAACAATGTTGTATGGCTGAGAGGCGTTGACTATGGATAGAGTTGTGCGCAGGAGGATGGATGTGCTGGAAATGAGATGTTTGAGGACAATGTGTGGTGTGAGGTGGTTTGATCGAGTAAGTAACGTAAGGGTAAGAGAGATGTGTGGAAATAAAAAGAGCGTGGTTGAGAGAGCAGAAGAGGGTGTTTTGAAATGGTTTGGGCACATGGAGAGAATGAATGAGGAAAGATTGACCAAGAGGATATATGTGTCGGAGGTGGAGGGAACGAGGAGAAGTGGGAGACCAAATTGGAGGTGGAAAGATGGAGTGAAAAAGATTTTGAGTGATCGGAGCCTGAACATGCAGGAGGGTGAAAGGCGGGCAAGGAATAAAGTGAACTGGATCGATGTGGTATACCGGGGTCGACGTGCTGTCAATGGATTGAATCAGGGCATGTGAAGCGTCTTGGGTAAACCATGGAAAGTTGTGTGGAGCCTGGATGTGGAAAGTGAGCTGTGGTTTCGGTGCATTAATACATGACAGCTAGAGACTCAGTGTGAACGAATGGGGCCTTTGTTGTCTCTTCCTAGCGCTACCTCGCACACATGAGAGGGGAGGGGAATGTTATTCCATGTGTGGCGAGGTGGCGATGGGAATAAATAAAGGAAGACAGTATGAATTATGTACATGTGTATTTATGTATATGTCTGTGTGTGTATATATATTTGTATATTGAGATGTATGGGTATGTATATTTGCGTGTGTGGACGTGTATGTATATACATGTGTATGGAGGTGGGTTGGGCCATTTCTTTCGTCTGTTTCCTTGCGCTACCTCGCAAGCGCGGGAGAGAGCGACAAAGCAGAATAAAATAAAAAAGATGATAATATATATATATATATATATATATATATATATATATATATATATATATATATATATAAATCGCAATGAAACAGACGAAAAAATGGCCCAACCCAGCCACATACATATGTATATACATTAACGCCCTCACACTCGCATATACATGCCTATACATTTCAACGTATACATACATATGCATATACAGACAAATACATATATCCACATGTACATATTCATACTTACTGCCTTCATCCATTTTCGTCGCCACCCTACCACATATGAAATGACACCCCCCTCGCCCCGCTCGCGCACGGAGTAGCGCTAGGGAAAGACAACAAAGGCAACATTCGTTCACACTCAGCCTCTAGCTGTCAAGTGTAATGCACCAAAACCACAGCTCCCTTTCCACATCCAGGCCCCTCAAAATTTCCATGGTTTACCCAAGACGCTTCATATGCCCTGGTTCAATCCACTGATAGCATTTTATCGAAGCTAACTGTACAACGCGGAGCTATATGGATACGAACAAAGTGCATATGAACGCGCACCTTCATAGAACATACAATTCTCCAACAGCCAGGATCAAACCCATGAACCCTGTGCAACAGTTAGGATTGGTAAAATGCTATCTGCTGGCTTTGTGAGTCTAATGGAAGATGACCGGTTTAGACTCCGTTGCTCACCAACGTGAGACTAAGGGTATTCGAGTAGTTATTTCCCTATTACAGGCGATCACAGCCTAGCGGTAGCGCTCCCGCCTGTTGCACAGGGGTCACAGGTTCGATCCTGGCTGTTGGAGGTTTGTATCTTTTATGAGGTGCGCGTTCATACGCATTTTCCTTTGTCGCTGTCGCCGCGTTACCGAGGTAGCGCAAGGAAAGAGACGAAAGAATTGCCCAGCCCACCCACATACACATGCATATACTTACACGTCCACACACGCAAATATACATACCTATAAATCTCAATGTACACATATATATACACACACAGACATATACATATATACACATGTACATAATTCATACTTTCTGCCTTTATTTATTCTCATCGCCACCTCGCCACTCTTGGAATAACAACCCCCTCCTCCCTCATGTGTGCGAGGTAGCTCTAGGAAAAGACAACAAAGGCCCCATTCGTTCACACTGAGTCTCTAGCTGTCATGTAATAATGCACCGAAACCACAGCTCCCTTTCCACATCCAGGCCCCAAAGAACTTTCTATGGTTTACCCAAGACGCTTCACATGCCCTGGTTCAATCCATTGACAGCACGTCGACCCCAGTATACCTCATCGTTCCAATTCACTCTATTCCTTGCACGCCTTTCACCCTCCTCCATGTTCTGACCCAGATCACTCAAAATCTTTTTCACTCCATCTTTCCACCTCAATTTGGTCTCCGACTTCTCTTCGTTCCCTCCACCTCTGACACATATATCCTCTTGGTCAATTTTTCCTCACTCATTCTCTCCACGTGACCAAACCATTTCAAAACACCCTCTTCTGCTCTCTCAACCACACTCTTTTTATTTCCACACATCTCTCTTACCCTTACATTACTTACTCGATCAAACCACCTAACACCATATATTGTCCTCAAACATCTCATTGCCAGCACATCCACCCGTCTACGCACAACTCTATCCATAGCCCACGCCTCGCAACCATACAACATTGTTGGAACCACTATTTATTCAAACATACCCATTTTTCCTTTCCGAGATAATGTTCTCGACTTTCACACATTCTTCAAGGCTCCCAGAATTTTCGCCCCCTCCCCCTCCCTATGATTCACTTCCGCTTCCATTGTTCCATCCTCTGCCAGATCCACTCCCAGATATCTAAAATACTTTACTTCCTCCAGTTTTTCTCCATTCAAACTTACCTCCCAATTGACTTGACCCTCAACCCTACTGTACCTAATAACCTTGCTCTTATTCACATTTACTCTTAAATTTCTTCTTTCACACACTTTACCAAACACAGTCACCAGTTTCTGCAGTTCCTCACATGAATCAGCCACCAGCGCTGTATCATCAGTGAGCAACAACTGACTCACTTCCCAAGCTCTCTCATCCACAACAGACTGCATACTTGCCCCTCCTTCCAAAACTCTTGCATTCACCTCCCTAACAACCCCATCCATAAACAAATTAAACAACCATGGAGACATCACACGCCCCTGCCGCAAACCTACATTCACTGAGAATCAATCACTTTCCTCTCTTCCTACACGTACATATGCCTTACATCCTCGATAAAAACTTTTCACTGCTTCTAACAACTTGCCTCTCACACCATATATTCTTAATACCTTCCACAGAGCATCTCTATCAACTCTATCTTATGCCTTCTCCAGATCCATAAATGATACATACAAATCCATTTGCCTTTCTAAGTATTTCTCTCATACATTCTTCAAAGCAAACACCTGATACACACATCCTCTACCACCTCTGTGGTACTTTTTTTACCTCCTTCCAGAACATCTTTTTATTCTCCCTAAAATTTAATGATACTCTATCACCCCAATTCACATTTGGCAACTTTTTCACCTCTTGCCCCTTTCTCTTGACCTCCTTCGTCTTTCTTTTATACGAGACATCACCCACTCATTTGCATTTTTTCCCTGCAAAAATCGTCCAAACGCCTCTCTTCTATTTCACTAATAATCTTACTTCTTCATCCCACCACTCACTACCCTTTCTAATCAACCCACCTCCCACGCTTCTCATGTCACAAGCATCTTTTGCGCAAGCCATCACTGCTTCCTTAAATACATCCCATTCCTCCCCTTCTCCCCTTACTTCCTTTGTTCTCACCTTTTTCTATTCTGTACTCGGTCTCTCCTGGTATTTCCTCACACAAGTCTCCTTCCCAAGCTCACTTACTCTCATCACTCTCTTCACCCCAACATTCTCTCTTCTTTTCTGAAAACCTTTACAAATCATCACCTTAGCCTCCACAAGATAATGATCAGACATCCCTCCAGTTGCACCTCTCAGCACATTAACATCCAAAAGTCTCTCTTTCGCGCGCCTATCAATTAACACGTAATCCAGTAACGCTCTCTGGCCATCTCTTCTGCTTACATACGTATACTTATGTATATCTCTCTTTTTAAACCAGGTATCCCCAATCACCAGTCCTTTTTCAGCACATAAATCTACAAGCTCTTCACCATTTCCGTTTAGAACACTGAACACCCCATGTATACCAATCATTCTGTGTGTACATATATATATATATGTCTGTGTGTGTATGTATATGTGTACATTGAGATGTATGGTTATGTATATTTGCGTGTGTGGACGTGTATGTATATACATGTGTATGGGGGTGGGTTGGGCCATTTCTTTCGTCTGTTTCCTTGCGCTACCTCACAAACGCGGGAGACTGCGACAAAGCAAAATAAATAATAATAATAATAATATATATATATATATATATATATATATATATATATATATATATATATATATATATATATATATATATATATATATATATATATATATATATATGTATATATATATACATATATATATATATATATATATATATATATATATATATATATATATATATATATATATATATATATATATATATATATATATATATATATATATATATGTATTTTCCTATGAGTCCAAGGGGAAAACGAAACACGATAAGTTCCCAAGTGCACTTTCATGTAATAATCACATCATCAGGGGAGACGTGAGAGAAATAACAGTCAGTTGATATACAACGAAGAGACGTAGCTAGGATGCAATTTGGTAAACATGTGATTGTCTAAGACACAAAACGAGCGTTTCATAAACTTATGTGGACAAGAAGGGGAATTATTTACAAATCTTATCAACAATGAAGTTATCCATTTCGTATTGACCTTCGCTAATATAAAGGTAATAAATCTTTATGTATTTTATATTAGACGATTCAATTTTTCTCATGGTACTGGAGATAGAGTTGATAACTGAGATGGCATTACTCTAGTCAATACAATGATCATAGCTTTCAACGTGATTAAACAAGGCATGTGATTCTTGACCTGTTCTTATACTATACTTATGTTGCTTAAGTCTAACAGAAAGATCCTTACCAGACTGTCCAACATAAAACTTAACACAATTTCTACATGGCACTTTATAGATGCATCTAGGAGAATTTTCTGGTGAGTTCCTGGTTAAGATATTCTTTATAATATTATTTTTGCTGAGGGTAACATTTACATTAAAGGATTTAAGCAGCATGGGAAGTAAAGTAAAATTATTATTAAAAGGGAGAACTAAAAGATTCTTGGTGTCAATGCAAGGTTTGGGCTTCATTCTATAAAATTATTTCTTTGCTCACTTAAGGGATTTATCAATGAAAGATCTAGGGCACGTTTGCTTAGATCCAATAGAATATATCTTCTCAAACTCATCATCACTAAACTCTGGACTGAGAATACGTGATGCCATAAGGAACATAGATTGAAATGATGAGTGATAATGGATATATGAGCATACACTGGTAGGTTTTCTGTATATGCTAAACTTAAACTTGTTTACTTGCCCATGGATCATGCAATCTAGAAATGGTAACATACCATTATTTTCATTTTCTACAGTAAATTTGATAGAAGGTACTAAATTGGTAAGTAAGGGGAGAAATGTTTCTAAATTTTAATTTGTTGGCCAAACACAAAGAAAATCATCTACATACCTACACCAAATTGCATTGGAAGGTAAGATATCCTTTAGTAATTTTGTTCCAAAAAATTCCATTTAAAGATTACCTAGTACAGGTGAAAGAGGGTTACCCATTGCCATACCAAATTCTTGAGCATTGTATTTTCCAGTGAATTCACATACCCAGTCTTTTATGCACTATTTTATCAGTTCAATGAAAACAGACTTTGAAACAGGTAAATGAATATCATCCAAAACATCAAATGAATATTCTAAAGGGTCATCAACTGGAACTTTTGTGAAAAGTGAGGAAACATCAAAGCTAACTAGTTTGAAACCAAATTAACATTGATATTGTTAAGCTTGTTGACTAAATCTATATTGTTCATGATATAAGAATTTGATATCTTACCCACTAAAGGGCTTAATAAAGAAACTAACTATTTTGTCAATTTATATGTGATTTTGCCTACTGAACTCACTACAGGTCTCGTTGGAAAATTTTGTTTATGAGTTTTAATAAGTCCATACATATATGGTAATGAAGGGGACAAAGATGACAAACTTTTGATAAGAGAACCATTACCTTTCAACAGCAACTTCAATTCTATATTGAAATGGGAATTAGCTGCTTCTAGCGGATTCTTATTGAGTCTAAAATATGTGGTGTCATAATCTAAAAGATCATTCATTTTAGATAAATAGTTACTTTTGTCCAAAATCACAACAGTGTTAGCCTTATCTGCTTTAGTAATGTGTATATCATTGTCTTTTTTTAATCTATGTTCCTTAGAGCATTACTTATTTGCAGTCCAGATGATGAGTTTGAGAAGGTATATTCTATTGGATCTAAGTTAAAGTACCCTAGATCTTTCATTGATAAATCCCTTAAGTTAGCAGAGAAATCATTTTATAGAGTTGAGCCCAAACCTCCCAATGACACCAAGAATCTTTTAGTTCTCCCTTTTAATAACAATTCTACTTATTTCCCATGCTGCATGAAACCTTCAGCGACTATGATACTGTAAAGAATATCTTAATCATAAACTAAATAGAAGAGTCTCTTGGATGCATCTATAAAGCGCCATGTAGAAATTGTAATAAGTTTTATGTTGAGCAGACTGGTAAGTATCTTTCTGTTACACTTAAGCAACATAAATATAGTATAAGAACAGGACAAGAATCAAATGCCTTGTTTAATCACGTTAAAAACTATGATCATTGTATTGACTGGAGTAATCCCATCTCATATATTAATTCTAACTCTAGTGCCACGAGAAATATCATTGAATCTTCTATAATTAAATGTTGAAAGAATTATAACCTTAATACTAGTGAAGGTCTATACAAATTGAATAACTTTATTGTTGATAAGATTTTTAAACATTTCACCTTCTTGTCCACATAAGCTTATGATACGCTCGTTATCTGTCTTGGGCAATCACATGTTTACCAAATGGCGTCCTAGCTTCGTCTCTTCATCATATATCAACTGACTGTTATTTTTCTCTTGTTTCTCCCTCTGATGATGTGATTATTACACTAAAGTGCACTTGGGAACTTATCGTGTTTCATTTTCCCCGTGGACTCATAGGAGTATACTTGATCATGCGCGAAAATATTTCCTTGCGCTACCTCGCAGGCGCGGGAGACAGCGACAAAGCAAAATAATAATAATGATAATATATATTGTTAAGGAATATGATTCCACAGTCCAATATTCGACCAACAAAAAAAGAAGTTTGCTATCTGAAATAAACGCCAGGAGATAACTCGTGGGTTAACAGTAAGCGCAGCGACTGGAGCGAGAGATGTAGTTACACCACAATTATAACTTCTCTTAAAACCCGCCCTAACAACGCTCTGGGCAGCCGGGCTTAACTTATTCTGGGCTGCCTCGCAAATTACCAGCAGCGGTAACTGGTGGTAATGCTTAGTACACGTTATTTCAATATGTGTGTTTGTGTGTATGTGTCTGTATTCTGCGTAGGATTTTTATTTCTACTTACTTATGTGTTTTGTTTATGTTTTTTGGGGATGGTTTAATATGTACGTGTGTGGGTGTGTGTGTCTCTCTCTCTCTCTCTCTCTCTCTCTCTCTCTCTCTCTCTCTCTCTCTCTCTCTCTCTCTCTCTCTCTCTCTCTCTCTCTCTCTCTCTCTCTCTGTGTACGAGTGTGTGTGTGTGTGTGCGTGTGTGTGTGTGTGTGTGTGTGTGCATAAAGACATAAGTGCATGTACTCGTGTTATATATGACCATACATGAACATTTCGTATATATGTAGCCGAGGAAAAGATGTTTGATAAATGCAGGGTCTTATCGTGTAACATGTGTGTGTGTGTGTGTGTGTGTGTGTGTGTGTGTGTGTGTGTGTGTTGCTCACGTACTTCTGCTTGTCATAAAGGGTGACTAAGACGGTAGGAAGCAGGAAAATCGAAATCCTACCCCTATTAAAAATCTTTCCAAACATGGAAAACAGGAAAAAGACAAATGAGAATTTTCTTCCCTGTGAGGCTCAGCTATCTGCTATGGGAACTATATCGCTCACGCTGGAAATAGATTCCATGTACGAGAGAACTATATATATATATATATATATATATATATTCTCCCCTATCACTAGGGATAGGGGAGAAAGAATACTTCCCACGCATTCCTCACGTGTCGTAGAAGGCGACTACAGGGGACGGGAGCGGGGGACTAGAAACCCTCTCCTCCTTGTATTTTAACTTTCTAAAAGGGGAAACAGAATAAGGAGTCACACAGGGAGTGCTCATCCTCCTCGAAGGCACAGATTGGGGTGTCTAAATGTGTGTGGATGTAACCAAGATGTGAAAAAAGGAGAGATAGGTAGTATGTTTGAGGAAAGGAACCTGGATGTTTTGGCTTTGAGTGAAACGAAGCTCAAGGGTAAAGGGGAAGAGTGGTCTGGAAATGTCTTGGGAGTAGAGTCAGGGGTTAGTGAGAGGGCAAGAGCAAGGGAAGGAGTAGCACTACTCCTGAAACAAGAGTGGGGGGAGTATTTGATACAGTGCAAGAAAGTTAATTTCTAGATTGATATGGGTAAAACTGACAGCTGATGGAGAGGGATGGGTGATTATTGGTGCATATGCATCTGGGCATGACAAGAAAGATCATGAGAGGCAAGTGTTTTGGGAGCAGCTGAATGAGTGTGTTAGTGGTTTCGATGCACAAGACCGGGTTATAATAATGGGTGATTTGAATGCAAAGGTGAGTAATGTGGCAGTTGAGGGAATAATTGGTATACATGGGGTGTTCAGTGTTGTAAATGGTAATGGTGAAGAGCTTGTAGATTTACGTGCTGAAAGAGGACTGGTGATTGGGAATACCTGGTTTAAAAAGAGAGATATACATAAGTATACGTATGTAAGCAGGAGAGATGGCCAGAGAACGTTATTGGATTACGTGTTGATTGATCGGCGGGCGAAAGAGAGACTTTTGGATGTTAATGTGCTGACAGGTGCAACTGGAGGGACGTCTGATCATTATCTTGTGGAGGCGAAGGTGAAGATTTGTAGAGGGTTTCAGAAAAGAAGAGAGAATGCTGGGGTGAAGAGAGTGGTGAGAGTAAGTGAGCTTGGGAAGGAGACTTCTGTAAAGAAATAACAGGAGAGACTGAGTACAGAATGGAAAAAGGTGAGAACGAAGGAGGTAAGGGGAGTGGGGGAGGAATGGGATGTATTTAGGGAAGCAGTGATGGCTTGCGCAAAAGATGCGTGTAGCATGAGAAGCGTGGGAGGTGGGCAGATTAGAAAGGGTAGTGAGTGCTGGGATGAAGAAGTAAGATTATTAGTGAAAGAGAAGAGAGAGGCATTTGGACGATTTTTGCAGGGAAAAAATGCAAATGAGTGGGAGATGTACAAAAGAAAGAGGAAGGAGGTCAAGAGAAAGGTGCAAGAGGTGAAAAAGAGGGCAAATGAAAGTTGGGGTGAGAGAGTATCATTAAATTTTAGGGAGAATAAAAAGATGTTTTGGAAGAAGGCAAATAAAGTGCGTAAGACAAGGGAACAAATGGGAACTTCAGTGAAGGGGGCTAATGGGGAGGTGATAACAAGTAGTGGTGATGTGAGAAGGAGACGTAGTGAATATTTTCAAGGTCTGTTGAATGTGTTTGACGATAGAGTGGCAGATATAGGGTGTTTTGGTCGAGGTGGTGTGCAAAGTGAGAGGGCTAGAGAGTACGATTTGGTAAACAGAGAAGAGGTAGTAAAAGCTCTGCGGAAGATCAAAGCCGGCAAGGTAGCAGGTTTGGATGGCATTGCAAATGGAATTTATTAAAAAAGGGGGTGACTGTATTGTTCACTAGTTGGTAAGGTTATTTAATGTATATATATATATATTTCATTTATTTATTTATTTATTTTGCTTTGTCGCTGTCTCCCGCGTTACCGTATATATATATATATATATATATATATATATATATATATATATATATATATATATATATATATAGGTTTGCGGCAGGGGTGTGTGATGTCTCCATGGTTGTTTAATTTGTTTATGGATGGGGTTGTTAGGGAGGTGAATGCAAGAGTTTTGGAAAGAGGGGCAAGTATGAAGTCTGTTGGGGATGAGAGAGCTTGGGAAGTGAGTCAGTTGTTGTTCGCTGATGATACAGCGCTGGTGGCTGATTCATGTGAGAAACTGCAGAAGCTGGTGACTGAGTTGGGTAAAGTGTGTGAAAGAAGAAAGTTAAGAGTAAATGTGAATAAGAGCAAGGTTATTAGGTACAGTAGGGTCGAGGGTCAAGTCAATAGGGAGGTGAGTTTGAATGGAGAAAAACTGGAGGAAGTGAAGTGTTTTAGGTATCTGGGAGTGGATCTGGCAGCGGTTGGAACCATGGAAGCGGAAGTGGATCATAGGGTGGGGGAGGGGGCGAAAATTCTGGGAGCCTTGAAGAATGTGTGGAAGTCGAGAACATTATCTCGGAAAGAAAAAATGGGTATGTTTGAAGGAATAGTGGCTCCAACAATGTTGTATGGTTGCGAGGCGTGGGCTATGGATAGAGTTGTGCGCAGGAGGGTGGATGTGCTGGAAATGAGATGTTTGAGGACAATGTGTGGTGTGAGGTGGTTTGATCGAGTAAGTAATGTAAGGGTAAGAGAGATATGTGGAAATAAAAAGAGTGTGGTTGAGAGAGCAGAAGAGGGTGTTTTGAAATGGTTTGGGCA
The DNA here is from genome assembly GCF_036320965.1 of Panulirus ornatus. Lineage (NCBI taxonomy): Eukaryota > Metazoa > Arthropoda > Malacostraca > Decapoda > Palinuridae > Panulirus > Panulirus ornatus. The sequence goes on along the minus strand of NC_092288.1, from coordinate 21,297,676 downwards.
CATGGAGAGAATGAGTGAGGAAAGATTGACCAAGAGGATATATGTGTCGGAGGTGGAGGGAACGAGGAGAAGTGGGAGACCAAATTGGAGGTGGAAAGATGTAGTGAAAAAGATTTTAAGTGATCGGAGCCTGAACATGCAGGTGGGTGAAAGGCGGGCAAGGAATAGAGTGAACTGGATCGATGTGGTATACCGGGATTGACGTGCTGTCAATGGATTGAATCAGGGCATGTGAAGCGTCTGAGGTAAACCATTGAAAGTTGTGTGGGGCCTGGATGTGGAAAGGGAGCTGTGGTTTCAGGCATTATTGCGTGACAGCTGGAGACTGAGTGTGAACGAATCGGACCTTTGTTGTCTTTTCCTAGTGCTACCTCCCACACATGAGGGGAGAGGGGGATGGTATTCCATGTGTGGCGAGGTGGCGATGGGAATGAATAGGAGCAGGCAGTGTGAATTGTGTGCATAGGTATATATGTATGTGTCTGTGTGTGTATATATATGTGTACATTGAGATGTATAGGTATGTATATTTGCGTGTGTGGGTGTGTGTGTGTGTACATTGTGTACTGAGGGTGGGTTGTGCCATTTCTTTCGTCTGTTTCCTTGCGCTACCTCGCAAACTCGGGAGACAGCGACAAAGCAAAATAAATAAAATATATATATATATATATATATATATATATATATATATATATATATATATATATCCCTGGGGATAGGGGAGAAAGAATACTTCCCACGTATTCCCTGCGTGTCGTAGAAGGCGACTAAAAGGGGAGGGAGCGGGGGGCTGGAAATCCTCCCTTCTCATTATTTTTTTTTAATTTTCCAAAAGGAACAGAGAACGGGGCCAGGTAAGGATATTCCCTCAAAGGCCCATTCCTCTGTTCTTAACGCTACCTCGCTAATGCGGGAAATGGCGAATAGTTTAAAAAAAAAAAAAAAAAAAATATATATATATATATATATATATATATATATTTACTTAGAAAAGCAAATGGATTTGTATGTAGCATTTATGGATCTGGAGAAGGCATATGATAGAGTTGATAGAGATGCTCTGTGGAAGGTATTAAGAATATATGGTGTGGGAGGCAAGTTGTTAGAAGCAGTGAAAAGTTTTTATCGAGGATGTAAGGCATGTGTACGTGTAGGAAGAGAGGAAAGTGATTGGTTCTCAGTGAATGTAGGTTTGCGGCAGGGGTGTGTGATGTCTCCATGGTTGTTTAATTTGTTTATGGATGGGGTTGTTAGGGAGGTAAATGCAAGAGTCCTGGAAAGAGGGGCAAGTATGAAGTCTGTTGGGGATGAGAGAGCTTGGGAAGTGAGTCAGTTGTTGTTCGCTGATGATACAGCGTTGGTGGCTGATTCATGTGAGAAACTGCAGAAGCTGGTGACTGAGTTTGGTAAAGTGTGTGGAAGAAGAAAGTTAAGAGTAAATGTGAATAAGAGCAAGGTTATTAGGTACAGTAGGGTTGAGGGTCAAGTCAATTGGGAGGTGAGTTTGAATGGAGAAAAACTGGAGGAAGTGAAGTGTTTTAGATATCTGGGAGTGGATCTGTCAGCGGATGGAACCATGGAAGCGGAAGTGGATCATAGGGTGGGGGAGGGGGCGAAAATTTTGGGAGCCTTGAAAAATGTGTGGAAGTCGAGAACATTATCTCGGAAAGCAAAAATGGGTATGTTTGAAGGAATAGTGGTTCCAACAATGTTGTATGGTTGCGAGGCGTGGGCTATGGATAGAGATGTGCGCAGGAGGATGGATGTGCTGGAAATGAGATGTTTGAGAAAAATGTGTGGTGTGAGGTGGTTTGATCGAGTAAGTAACGTAAGGGTAAGAGAGATGTGTGGAAATAAAAAGAGCGTGGTTGAGAGAGCAGAAGAGGGTGTTTTGAAATGGTTTGGGCACATGGAGAGAATGAGTGAGGAAAGATTGACCAAGAGGATATATGTGTCGGAGGTGGAGGGAACGAGGAGAAGAGGGAGACCAAATTGGAGGTGGAAAGATGTAGTGAAAAAGATTTTGTGTGATCGGGGCCTGAACATGCAGGAGGGTGAAAGGAGGGCAAGGAATAGAGGGAATTGGAGCGATGTGGTATACAGGGGTTGACGTGCTGTCAGTGGATTGAATCAAGGCATGTGAAGCGTCTGGGGTAAACCATGGAAAGCTGTGTAGGTATGTATATTTGCGTGTGTGGACGTGTGTATGTACATGTGTATGGGGGGGGGGGGGGGGTTGGGCCATTTCTTTCGTCTGTTTCCTTGCGCTACCTCGCAAACGCGGGAGACAGCGACAAAGTATAAAAAAAAAAAAAAAAAAAAAATATATATATATATATATATATATATATATATATATATATATATATATATATGTATATATATATATATATATATATGTATTTTTTTTTTTTTCTTTTTTGCTTTGTCGCTGTCTCCCGCGTTTGCGAGGTGGCGCAAGGAAACAGACGAAAGAAATGGCCCAACCCACCCCCATACACATGTATATACATACGTCCACACACGCAAATATACATACCTACACAGCTTTCCATGGTTTACCCCAGACGCTTCACATGCCTTGATTCAATCCACTGACAGCACGTCAACCCCGGTATACCACATCGCTCCAATTCACTCTATTCCTTGCCCTCCTTTCACCCTCCTGCATGTTCAGGCCCCGATCACACAAAATCTTTTTCACTCCATCTTTGCACCTCCAATTTGGTCTCCCTTTTCTCCTCGTTCCCTTCACCTCCGACACATATATCCTCTTGGTCAATCTTTCCTCACTCATTCTCTCCATGTGACCAAACCATTTCAAAACATCCTCTTCTGCTCTCTCAACCACGCTCTTTTTATTTCCACACATCTCTCTTACCCTTACGTTACTTACTCGATCAAACCACCTCACACCACACATTGTCCTCAAACATCTCATTTCCAGCACATCCACCCTCCTGCGCACAACTCTATCCATAGCCCACGCCTCGCAACCATACAACATTGTTGGAACCACTATTCCTTCAAACATACCCATTTTTGCTTTCCGAGATAATGTTCTCGACTTCCACACATTCTTCAAGGCTCCCAGGATTTTCGCCCCCTCCCCCAACCTATGATTCACTTCCGCTTCCATGGTTCCATCCGCTGCCAGATACACTCCCAGATATCTAAAACACATTACTTCCTCCAGTTTTTCTCCATTCAAACTTATCTCCAATTGACTTGACCCTCAACCCTACTGTACCTAATAACCTTGCTCTTATTCACATTTACTCTTAACTTTCTTCTTTCACACACTTTACCAAACTCAGTCACCAGCTTCTGCAGTTTCTCACATGAATCAGCCACCAGCGCTGTATCATCAGCGAACAACAACTGACTCACTTCCCAAGCTCTCTCATCCACAACAGACTTCATACTTGCCCCTCTTTCCAAAACTCTTGCATTCACCTCCCTAACAACCCCATCCATAAACAAGTTAAACAACCATGGAGGCATCACACACCAATGCCGCAGACCTACATTCACTGAAGGAACCAATCACTTTCCACTCTTCCTACACGTACACATGCCTTACATCCTCGATAAAAACTTTTCACTGCTTCTAACAACTTGCCTACCACACCATATATTTTTAATACCTTCCACAGAGCATCTCCATCAACTCTATCATATGCCTTCTCCAGATCCATAAATGCTACATACAAATCCATTTGCTTTTCTAAGTACTTCTCACATACATTCTTCAAAGCAAACACCTGATCCACACATCCTCTACCACTTTCTCCCCTATACCTGGGGATAGGGGAGAAAGAATACTTCCCACGCATTCCTCACGTGTCGTAAGAGGCAACTAAAAGGGACGGGAGCGGAAGGCTGGAAACCCTCCCCTCCTTGTATTTTAACTTTCTAAAAGAGGAAACAGAAGAAGGAGTCACGCGAGGAGTGCTCATCCTCCTCGATGGCTCAAATTGGGGTGTCTAAATGTGTGTGGATGTAACCAAGATGAGAAAAAAGGAGAGATAGGTAATATGGTTGAGGAAAGGAACCTGGATGCTTTGTCTCCTAGTGAAACGAAGCTCAAGGGTAAAGGGGACGAGTGGTTTGGGAATGTCTTGGGAGTAAAGTCAGGGGTTCGTGAGAGGACAAGAGCAAGGGAAGGAGTAGCAGTACTCCTGAAACAGGAGTAGTGGGAGTATGTGATAGAGTGTTAGAAAGTAAACTCTAGATTTATATGGGTCAAACTGAAAGTGGATGGAGAGCGATGGGTGATTATTGGTGCATTTGCACCTGGGCATGAGAAGAAAGATCATGAGAGGCAAGTGTTTTGGGAGCAGCTGAGTGAGTGTGTCAGTAGTTTTAATGCACGAGACCGGGTTACAGTGATGGGTGATTTAAATGCAAAGGTGAGTAATGTGGCAGTTGAGGGAATAAGTGGTGTACATGGGGTGTTCAGTGTTGTAAATGGAAATGGTGAAGAGCTTGTAGATGTATGTGCTGAAAAAAGACTGGTGATTGGGAATACCTGGTTTATAAAGAGAGATATACGTAAGTATACGTATGTAAGTAGGAGAGAGGGCCAGAGAGCGTTATTGGATTACGTGTTAATTGATTGGCGCGATAAAGAGAGACTTTTGGATGTTAATGTGCTAAGAGGGGCAACTGGAGGGACGTCTGATCATTATCTTGTGGAGGCGAAGGTGAAGATTTGTAGAGTTAATCAGAAAAGAAGAGAGAATGTTGGGGTGAAGAGAGTGGTGAGAGTAAGTGAGCTTGGGAAGGAGACTTGTGTGAGGAAGTACCAGGAGAGACTGAGTACAGAACGGAAAAAGGTGAGAACAAAGGAGGTAAAGGGAGCAGTGATGGCTTGTGCTAAAGATGCTTGTGGAATGAGAAGCATGGGAGGTGGGCAGATTATAAAGGGTAGTGAGTAGTGGGATGAAGAAGTAAGATTATTAGTGAAAGAGAAGAGAGAGGCATTTGGACGATTTTTGCAGGGAAATAATGCAAATGATTGGGAGATATATAAAAGAAAGAGGTAGGAGGTCAAGAGAAAGGTGCAAGAGGTGAAAAAGATGGCAAATGAGAGTTGGGGTGAGAGAGTATCATTAAATTCTATGGAGAATAGAAAGATGTTTTGGAAGCCGGTAAGTAAGTGCGTAAGGCAAGGGAACAAATGGGAACTTCAGTGAAGGGGGCTAATGGGGAGGTGATAACAAGTAGTGGTGATGTGAGAAGGAGATGGAGTGAGTATTTTGAAGGTTTGTTGAATGTGTTTGATGATAGAGTGGCAGACATAGGGTGTTTTGGTCGAGGTGGTGTGCAAAGTGAGAGGGCTAGGGAGAATGATTTGGTAAACAGAGAAGAGGTAATGAAAGCTTTGCGGAAGATGAGAGCCAGCAAGGCGGCGAGTTTGTATATTATTGCAGCGGAATTTATTAAAAAAGCGGGTGAATGCATTGTTGACTGGTTGGTAAGGTTATCTAATGTATGTATGACTCATGGTGAGGTGCCTGATGATTGGCGGAATGCTTGCATAGTGCCATTGCACAAAGGCAAAGGGGATAAAAGTGAGTGCTCAAATTACAGAGTTATAAGTGTGTTGAGTATTCCTGGTAAATAATATGGTAGGGTATTGATTGAGAGGGTGAAGGTATGTAAAGAGCATCAGATTGGGGAAGAGCAGTGTGGTTTCAGAAATTTTAGAGGATGTGTGGATCAGGTGTTTGCTTTGAAGAATGTATGTGAGAAATACTTAATGAAGCAAATGGATTTGTATGTAGCACTTATATATACATGTGATGTCTCCATGGTTGTTTAATTTGTTTATGGATGGGGTTGTTAGGGAGGTGAATGCAAGAGTTTTGGAAAGAGGGGCAAGTATGAAGTCTGTTGGGGATGAGAGAGCTTGGGAAGTGAGTCAGTTGTTGTTCGCTGATGATACAGCGCTGGTGGCTGATTCATGTTAGAAACTGCAGAAGCTGGTGACTGAGTTGGGTAAAGTGTGTGAAAGAAGAAAGTTAAGAGTAAATGTGAATAAGAGCAAGGTCATTAGGTACAGTAGAGTTGAGGGTCAAGTCAATTGGGAGGTGAGTTTGAATGGAGAAAAACTGGAGGAAGTGAAGTGTTTTAGATATCTGGGAGTGGATCTGGCAGCGGATGGAACCATGGAAGCGGAAGTGGATCATAGGGTGGGGGAGGGGGCGAAAATTCTGGGAGCCTTGAAGAATGTGTGGAAGTCGAGAACATTATCTCGGAAAGCAAAAATGGGTATGTTTGAAGGAATAGTGGTTCCAACAATGTTGTATGGTTGCGAGACGTGGGCTATGGATAGAGTTGTGCGCAGGAGGATGGATGTGCTGGAAATGAGATGTTTGAGGACAATATGTGGTGTGAGGTGGTTTGATCGAGTAAGTAACGTAAGGGTAAGAGAGATGCGTGGAAATAAAAAGAGCGTGGTTGAGAGAGCAGAAGAGGATGTTTTGAAATGGTTCGGGCACATGGAGAGAATGAGTGAGGAAAGATTGACCAAGAGAATATATGTGTCGGAGGTGGAGGGAACGAGGAGAAGAGGGAGACCAAATTGGAGGTGGAAAGATGGAGTGAAAAAGATTTTGTGTGATCGGGGCCTGAACATGCAGGAGGGTGAAAGGAGGGCAAGGAATAAAGTGAATTGGAGCGATGTGGTATACCGGGGTTGACGTGTTGTCAGTGGATTGAATCAAGGCATGTGAAGCGTCTGGGGTAAACCATGGAAAGCTGTGTAGGTATGTATATTTGCGTGTGTGGACGTATGTATATACATGTGTATGGGGGTGGGTTGGGCCATTTTTTTCGTCTGTTTCCTTGCGCTACCTCGCAAACGCGGGAGACAGCGACAAAGCAAAAAAATAAAAAAAAAAAAAAAATATATATATATATATATATATATATATATATATATATATATATATATATATATATATATATATATATATATATATATATATATCATACTTAGTCGCTATTTCCCGTGTTAGCGAGGTAGCGCAAGGAAACAGACCAAGGAATGATCCAACCCACACACATACACACGTATATACGAAAAGGCCCACACACGCAGGTAGACACACCTATACATTTCAACGTATACATACATATACATATACGGATATATACATATATACATATGTACATATTCATACGTGCTGCCTCCATCTATTGGCGTCGCAACTCCGCCTCGCCTGAAACAGCACCCCCATCCCCCCTCGCGCGCAAGGTAGCACTAGGAAAAGACAACAAAGGCCACATTCGTTCACACTCAGTGTCTAGCTCTCATGTTTAATGCACCGAAACCACAGCTCCCTCTCCACATCCAGGCCCCACAAAACTTTCCATGGTTTACCCCAGACACTTCACATGCCCTGGTTCAATCCATTGACGGCACGTCGACCCCGGTATACCATATCGTTCATATTCACTACAATCCTTGCTCGCCTTTCACCTTCCTGCATGTTCTGGCCCCGATCGCTCAAATTCTTTTCACTCCATCCTTTCACCTCCAATTTGATCTCCCACTTCTCCTCGTTCCCTCCACCTCTGACACGTATATCCTCTTTGTCAATATTTCCTCACTCATTCTCTCCATATGACCAAAGTATTTCAATACACCTTCTTCTAATATCTCAACCACACTCTTTCTATTAACACACATCTCTCTTACCCTTTCATTACTTAACCGATCAAACCACCTCATACCATATATTGCCCTCAAACATTTAATTTCCAACACATCCACCCTCCTCGGCACAACCCAATCGATAGCTCATGCCTCGCAACCATAAAGCATTGTTGGAACCACTATTCCTTCAAACATACCCATTTCTGCTCCCCGAGATATCGTTCTAGCCCTCCACACACTTTTCAACGCCTCCAGAATCTTCTCACCCTCCCACACCTTGTGACTCACTGCCGCTTCCATGGTTCTATCCAATGCTAAATCCACTCCCAGCTATTTATAACACGTCACTTCCGCCAGTTTTTCTCCATTTAAACTTACCTCCCAATTAACTTGTCCCTCAACTCTACTAAACCTAGTAACCTTGAGTCAGTTGTTGTTCGCTGATGATACAGTGCTAGTGGCTGATACGGGTGAGAAACTTCAGAAATTGGTGACGGAGTTTGGTAAAGTGTGTGAAAGAAGAAAGCTGAGAGTAAATGTGCTGAGAGGTGCAACTGGAGGGATGTCTGATTATCATCTTCTGGAGGCGAAGGTGAAGATTTGTAGAGGTTTTCAGAAAAGAGAAGAGAATGTTTGGGTCAAGAGAGTGGTGAGAGTAAGTGAGCTTGGGAAGGATACCTGTGTGAGGAAGTGTCAGGAGAGACTGATTGCAGAATGGAAAAAGGTGAGAGCAAAGGACGTAAGAAGAGCGGGGAAGCAATGGGATGTATTTAAGGATGCAGTGATGGTTTGCGCAAAAGATGCGTGTTGCATGAGAAGCATGGGAGGTGGTCAGATTAAAAGGGTAGTGAGTGGTGGGAGGAAGAAGTAAGATTGTTAGTGAAAGAGAAGAGAGAGTCATTTGGACGCATTTTGCATGGAAATAGTGCAAATGACTGGGAGATGTATAAAAGAAAGAGGCAGGAGGTTAAGAGAAAGGTACAGGAGGTGAAAAAGAGGGGAAATGAGAGTTGGGGTGAGAACTCTCTCACCCCAACTCTCATTAAATTTTAGGGAGAATAAAAAGATGTTTGGTGGGAGGTATATAAAGTTCGTAAGGCAAGAGGACATATGGGAACATCGGTGAATGGGGCTAATGGGGAGGTGATAACAACGAGTGGTGATATCAGAAAGAGATGCAGTGAGTATTTTCAAGGTTTCTTGGATGTGTTAGATGATAGAGTAGCAGATATGGGGTGTTTTGGACGAGGTGGTGTGGGAAGTCAGACGGTTAGGGAGAATGATTTGGTAAACAGAGAAGAGGTAGTAAAAGCCACGCGGAAGATGAAAGCCGGCAAGGCAGCGGGTTTGGATGGTATTGCAGTGGAAGTTATTAAAAAAAGGGGATGACTGCATTGTTGACTCGTTGGTAAGGATATTTAATGTATGTATGACTCATAGTGAGGTGCCTGAGGATTGGCAGAATGCATGCATAGTGCCATTGTACAAAGGCAAAGGGGATAAAGGTGAGTGCTCAAATTACAGAGGTATAAGTTTGTTGAGTATTCTTGGGAAAGCATATGGGAGGGTATTGATTGAGAGGGTGAAGGCATGTACAGAGCATCAGATTCGGGAAGAGCAGTGTGTTTTCAGAAGTGGTGGAGGATGTGTGGATCAGATGTTTGCTTTGAAGAATGTATGTGAGAAATACTTAGAAAAACAAATGGATTTGTATGTAGCATTTATGGATCTAGGGAAGGAATATGATAGAGTTGATAGAGATGTTCTGTGTGAGGTATTAAGAATATATGGTGTGGGAGGCAAGTTGTCAGAAGCAGTGAAAAGTTTTTATCGAGGATGTAAGGCATGTGTACGAGTAGGAAGAGAGGAAAGTGATTAGTTCTCAGTGAATGTCGGTTTGCAGCAGGGGTGCGTGATGTCTCGATGGTTATTAAATTTCTTTATGGATGGGGTTATTAGGTTATCAGGGTGAATGCAAGAGTTTTGGAGAGAGGGCAAGTATGCAGTATGTTGTGCGTGAGAGAGCTTGGGAAGTGAGTCAGTTGTTGTTCGCTGATGATACAGCGCTGGTGGCTGATTCGGTTGAGAAACTGCAGAAGCTGGTGACTGAGTTTGGTAAAGTGTCTGAATGAAGAAAGCTGAGAGTAAATGTGCATAAAAGCAAGGTTAGTAGGCACAGTGGGGTTGAGGGACAAGTCAATTAGTGCCAAGTAGCGCTAGGAAAACAAAGGAAAACAAAGCTCACATTCACTCGCACTCATTCTCTAGCTGTCACGTATAATGTATCGAAACCACAGCTCCCATTCCACATCTAGGCCTCACAAAACTTCCCATGGTTTACCTCAGACGTTTCACATACCCTGGTTCAATCCATTGACAGCACGTCGACCCCGGTATACCACATCGTTCCAATTCACTCTATTCCTTGCACGCCTTTCACCCTCCTGCATGCTCAGGACCCGATCGCTCAAAATGTTTTCCACTCCATTTGTCCACATCCAATTTGGTCTCCTTCTTCTCCTTGTTCCCTACACATATATCCACTTTGTCAATCTTTCCTCACTCTTTCTTTCCATATGAGCAAACCCTTTCAAAAACCCCTCTTCTGCTCTCTCAACCACACTCTTTTTATTACCACATATCTTTATCCCTGGGGATAGGGGAGAAAGAATACTTCCCACGTATTCCCTGCGTGTCGTAGAAGGCGACTAAAAGGGGAGGGAGCGGGGGGCTGGCAATCCTCCCCTCTTGTTTTTTTTTTTAATTTTCCAAAAGAAGGAACAGAGAAGGGGGCCAGGTGAGGATATTCCCTCAGAGGCCCAGTCCTCTGTTCTTAACGCTACCTTGCTAACGCGGGATATGGCAAATAGTTTGAAAGAAAGCTCTTTCTTACCCTTTCATTACTTACTCGATCAAACCACCTCACACTACATAATGTCCTAAAACATCTCATTTCCAACACATCCACCCTCCTCCGCACAGCTCTGTCGATAGCCCACGCCTCACAACCATTTAACATAGTAGGAAGCACTATTTCTTCCAACATACCCATTTTTGTTTTCCGAGATGATGTTCTCACCTTCCAAACATTTTTCAGCGCTCCCAGAACTTTCGCCCACACCCCCAACCTGTGACTCACTTCCGATTCCATGGTTCCATATATATATATATATATATATATATATATATATATATATATATATATATATATATATATATATATATATATATATATATATATATATATATATAGGAGGAGATATTCCCTCAAAGGCCCAGTCCTCTGTTCTTAACGCTACCTCGCTATCGCGGGAAATGGCGAATAGTATGAAAAAAAAAAAAATATAAATATATAAAGTGTGTGGAAGAAGAAAGTTAAGAGTAAATGTGAATAAGAGCAAGGTTATTAGGTACAGTAGGGTTGAGGGTCAAGTCAATTGGGAGGTGAGTTTGAATGGAGAAAAACTGGAGGAAGTGAAGTGTTTTAGATATCTGGGAGTGGATCTGTCAGCGGATGGAACCATGGAAGCGGAAGTGGATCATAGGGTGGGGGAGGGGGCGAAAATTTTGGGAGCCTTGAAAAATGTGTGGAAGTCGAGAATATTATCTCGGAAAGCAAAAATGGGTATGTTTGAAGGAATAGTGGTTCCAACAATGTTGTATGGTTGCGAGGCGTGGGCTATGGATAGAGTTGTGCGCAGGAGGATGGATGTGCTGGAAATGAGATGTTTGAGGACAATGTGTGGTGTGAGGTGGTTTGATCGAGTAAGTAACGTAAGGGTAAGAGAGATGTGTGGAAATAAAAAGAGCGTGGTTGAGAGAGCAGAAGAGGGTGTTTTGAAATGGTTTGGGCACATGGAGAGAATGAGTGAGGAAAGATTGACCAAGAGGATATATGTGTCGGAGGTGGAGGGAACGAGGAGAAGAGGGAGACCAAATTGGAGGTGGAAAGATGGAGTGAAAAAGATTTTGTGTGATCGGGGCCTGAACATGCAGGAGGGTGAAAGGAGGGCAAGGAATAGAGTGAATTGGAGCGATGTGGTATACAGGGGTTGACGTGCTGTCAGTGGATTGAATCAAGGCATGTGAAGCGTCTGGGGTAAACCATGGAAAGCTGTGTAGGTATGTATATTTGCGTGTGTGGACGTGTGTATGTACATGTGTATGGGGGGGGGGGTTGGGCCATTTCTTTCGTCTGTTTCCTTGCGCTACCTCGCAAACGCGGGAGACAGCGACAAAGTATAAAAAAAAAAAAAAAAATATATATATATATATATATATATATATATATATATATATATATATATATGCTCTGTGGAAGGTATTAAGAATATATGGTGTGGGAGGAAAGTTGTTAGAAGCAGTGAAAAGTTTTTATCGAGGATGTAAGGCATGTGTACGTGTAGGAAGAGAGGAAAGTGACTGGTTCTCAGTGAATGTAGGTTTGCGGCAGGGGTGTGTGATGTCTCCATGGTTGTTTAATTTGTTTATGGATGGGGTTGTTAGGGAGGTAAATGCAAAAGTTTTGGAAAGAGGGGCAAGTATGAAGTCTGTTGGGGATGAGAGAGCTTGGGAAGTGAGTCAGTTGTTGTTCGCTGATGATACAGCGCTGGTGGCTGATTCATGTGAGAAACTGCAGAAGCTGGTGACTGAGTTTGGTAAAGTGTGTGGAAGAAGAAAGTTAAGAGTAAATGTGAATAAGAGAAAGGTTATTAGGTACAGTAGTGTTGAGGGTCAAGTCAATTGGGAGGTGAGTTTGAATGGAGAAAAACTGGAGGAAGTGAAGTGTTTTAGATATCTGGGAGTGGATCTGGCAGCGGATGGAACCATGGAAGCGGAAGTGGATCATAGGGTGGGGGAGGGGGCGAAAATTCTGGGGGCCTTGAAGAATGTGTGGAAGTCGAGAACATTATCTCGGAAAGCAAAAATGGGTATGTTTGAAGGAATAGTGGTTCCAACAATGTTGTATGGTTGCGAGGCGTGGGCTATGGATAGAGTTGTGCGCAGGAGGATGGATGTGCTGGAAATGAGATGTTTGAGGACAATGTGTGGTGTGAGGTGGTTTGATCGAGTGAGTAACGTAAGGGTAAGAGAGATGTGTGGAAATAAAAAGAGCGTGGTTGAGAGAGCAGAAGAGGGTGTTTTGAAGTGGTTTGGGCACATGGAGAGGATGAGTGAGGAAAGATTGACCAAGAGGATATATGTGTCGGAGGTGGAGGGAACAAGGAGAAGAGGGAGACCAGATTGGAGGTGGAAAGATGGAGTGAAAAAGATTTTGTGTGATCGGGGCCTGAACATGCAGGAGGGTGAAAGGAGGGCAAGGAATAGAGTGAATTGGAGCGATGTGGTATACCGGGGTTGACGTGCTGTCAGTGGATTGAATCAAGGCATGTGAAGCGTCTGGGGTAAGCCATGGAAAGCTGTGTAGGTATGTATATTTGCGTGTGTGGACGTATGTATATACATGTGTATGGGGGGGTTGGGCCATTTCTTTCGTCTGTTTCCTTGCGCTACCTCGCAAACGCGGGAGACAGCGACAAAGTATAATAAAAAAATAAAAATATATATATATATATATATATATATATATATATATATATATATATATATATATATATATATATATATATATATATATATATATATATTACATCTATTTATTCATTATACTTTGTCGCTGTCTAAGTATTTCTCACATACATTCTTCAAAGCAAACACCTGATCCACACATCCTCTACCACTTCTGAAACCACATAGCTCTTCCCCAGTCTGATGCTGTGTACATGCCTTCACCTTCTCGATCAAAACCCTCCCATATAATTCCCCAGGAACACTGAACAAACTCATACCTCTGTGATTTGAACACTCACCTTTATCCCCTTTGCCTTTGTACGATGGCACTGTGCATGCATTCCGCCAATTCTCAGGCACTTCACCATTAACCATACATACATTGAATATCCTCATCAACCAGCGAACAACACAGTCACCCCCTTTTTTTAATAAATTTCACTGGAATACCATCCAAACCCGCCGCCTTGCCGGCTTTCAGCTGCTGCAAAGCTTTTACTACCTCTTCTCTGTTTACCAAATCATTCTCCCTAGCCCTCTCACCTCGCATACCACCTCGACTAAAACACCCTATACCTGCCACTATATTATCTAACACATTCAACAAACCTTCAAAATACTCACCCCATCTCCTTCTTACATCACCACTAATTGTTATTACCTGCCCATTAGCCCCCTTCACCGATTTTCCCATTTCTTCTCTTGTCTTATGCACTTTATTTACATTCTTCCAAAACATCTTTTTATTATCAATGAAATTTAATGATACTCTCTCATCCCAACTTTCATTTGCCCTCTTGGGGTGAAGAGAGTGATGAGAGTAAGTGAGCTTGTGAAGGAGACTTCCATGAGGAAGTACCAGGAGAGACTGAGTGCATAATGGATAAAGGTGAGAGCAAAGGACGTAAGGGGAGCGGGGGAGGAATGGGATATATTTAGGGAAGCAATGATGGCTTCCGCAAAACAAGTTTGTGGCATGAGAAGCGTGGATAGTGGGCAGATTAGAAAGGGTAGTGAGTGGTGGGATGAAGAAGTAAGATTATTAGTGAAGGAGAAGACAGAGGCATTTGGATGAGTTTTGCAGGAAATCGTGCAAATAACTGGGAGATGTATAAAAGAAAGAGGCAAGAGGAAAAGAGAAATGTGCAAGAGATGAAATAGAGGGAATATAAGAGTTGGGGTGAGAGAGTATCATTAAATTTTAGGAAGAATATAAAGATTTTTGGAAGGAGGTAAATAAAGTGCGTAAGACAAGAGAACAAATGGAAGCATCGATGAAGGGGGCTAATGGGGATGTAATATCAAATAGTGGTGAGTGAGGAAATGGAGTGAGTATTTAGAAGGTTTGTTGATTGTGTTAGATGATAGAGTGGCAGATATAGGGTTTTCGGGCGAGATGGTGTACGAAGAGAAAGGGTCAGGGAGAATGGTTTGTTAACAGAGAAGAGGTAATGAAAGTTTTACGGAAGATGAAAGCCGGCAAGGCGGCGGGTTTGGATGATATTGCAATGGAATTTATCAAAAAAGGGGATGATTGTGTTGTTGACTGATTGTTCACGATATTCAATATATGTATAGCTCATAGTGAAGTGCCTCAGGATTGGCGGAATGCATGCATAGTACCATATTACAAAGGCAAAGGGGATGAAGGTGAGTGTTCATAATACAGATACATAAGTTTGTTGAGTATTCCCGGGAACTTATATGGGAAGGTATTGATCGAGAGATCAAGGCATGTACACAGCATCAGATTCGGGAGGAGCAGTGTGGTGTCAGAAGTGGTAGAGGATGTGTGAATCAGGTGTTTGCTTTGAAGAATGTATGTGAGAAATACTTATGAAAACAAATGGATTTGTATGAAGCATTTATGCATCTGGAGAAGGCATATGACAGAGTTGATAGAAATGCTCTGTGGAAGGTATTAAGAGTATATGGTGTGGGAGGTAAGTTGCTAGAAGCAGTGAAAAGTTTTTATCGAGGATATAAGGCTTGTGTACAAGTAGGAAAAGGGGAAAGTAATTGGTTCTCAGTGAATGTCGTTTTGCGGCAGGGGTGCGTGATGTCTCCATGGTTGTTCAATTTGTTAATGGATGGGGTTGTTAGGTAGGTGAATGCTAGAGTTTTGGGAAGACTGACAAGTATGCAGTCTGTTGTGGATGAGAGAGCTTGGGAAGTGAGTCAGTTGTTGTTCGCTGATGAAACAGCTGATGGCTGATTCGGGTGAGAAACTGCAGAAGCTGGTGACTGAGTTTGGTAAAGTGTGCGAAAGAAGGAAGCTGAAAGTAAATGTTAATTAGAGCAAGGTTATTAGGTACGGTAGGGTTGAGAGACACGTCAATTGGGAGGTAAATTTGAATGGAGAAAAACTGGAGGAAGTGAAGTGTTTTAGATATCTGGGAGTGGATTTGGCAGCGTATGGAACCATGGAAGCGGAAGTGAGTCACACGGTGGGGGAGGGGGCGAAGGTTCTGGAAGCGTTGAAGAATGTGTGGAAGGCGAGAACATCATCTCGGGAAGCAGAAATGGGTATGTTTGAAGGAATAGTGGTTCCAACAATGTTATATGGTTGCGAGGCGTGGTCTATAGATAGGGTTGTGCAGAGGAGGGTGGATGTGTCGGAAATGAGATGTTTGAGGACAATAAGTGGTGTGAAGTGGTTTGATCGAGTAAGTAAGGGTAAGAGAGATGTGTGGTAACAAAAATAGTGTGGCTGAAAGAGCAGAAGAGGGTTATTGAAATGGTTTGGCCGCATTTAGAGAATGACTGAGGAAAGATTGACAAAAAGGATATATGTGTCAGAGGTGGTGGGAACGGGGAGACGTGGGAGACCAAATTGAAGGTGGAATGATGGAGTGAAAAAGATTTTGAGCGATCGGGGCCTGAACATGCAGGAGGGTGAAAGGCGTGCAAGGAATAGTGAATTGGAACGATGTGTTATACCGGGGTCGACGTGCTCAATGGAGTGAACTAGGGCATGTGAAGTGTCTGGGGTAAACCATGGAAAGTTTTGTGGAGCCTGGATGTGGAAATGGAGCTGTGGTTTCAGTGCATTACATATGACAGCTAGAGACAGTGTGAACGAATGTGGCCTTTGTTGTCTTTTCCTATCGCTACCTCGCGCGCGTGCGGGGGGAAAGGGGTGCCATTTCACGTGGGGCGGGGTGGCTACGGGAATGGCTGAGGGCAGTGAGTATGAGTATGTACATGTGTATAAATGTATTTGTCTTTGTATGTATCTGTATGTACACATTAAAATGAATAGGTATGTATATGTGCGTGCGTGGGAGTCTATGGGCTTATCTTAAAGCTATCTCAAATTTATAATAAGAAGCAATAGAAAACAAAGTGTGAATTTTAAGGGGTAACAAAATTTAGAAATTATCAATAAGAAAGAAAGCAAAGCACCAATTATCCACAGTTAGAAGGACTTAAAAGACTAATGCCATTGAATGATAAGTGTTCATTACGTAATAACTCATTCATCACAATATAAAGAAAAACTATCAAGAGTACACAGTTAAATTCAGGATTTTAGAAGGAGTCTTAGAATGTTGAAGTCAGTGGGGGCGGTACGACGCAGTCAAGTGTCTGTGAAAGCTGCTTCATTGGGGGAGTCTATGGGTTGACTCTGCCATATCCATAGACCTATACCAGTGCGCTTATATGCTCAGTAATGCGTAGGGAAACGTTACGAGGAATTTCTCCCATCCAGGCTGCTCCACAGGTGCTCTCTCTCTCTCTCTCTCTCTCTCTCTCTCTCTCTCTCTCTCTCTCTCTCTCTCTCTCTCTCTCTCTATGTATATATATATATATATATACATACATATATATATATATATATATATATATATATATATATATATATATATATATATATATATATATATATATATGATATATATATATATATATATATATATATATATATATATATATATATATATATATATATATATATATATATATATATATATATATATATATATATATATATATATATATATATATATATATATATATATATATATATATATATATATATATATATATATAATTATATATATATATATATTTTTTTTTTTTTTTGGCTTTGTCGCTGTCTCCCGCGTTTGCGAGGTAGCGCAAGGAAACAGACGAAAGAAATGGCCCAACCCACCCCCACACACATGCACATACACACGTCCACACACGCAAATACACACACCTACACAGCTTTCCATGGTTTACCCCAGACGCTTCATATGCCTTGATTCAATCCACTGACCACGTCAACCCCGGTATACCACATCGCTCCAATTCACTCTATTCCTTGCCCTCCTTTCACCCTCCTGCATGTTCAGGCCCCGATCACACAAAATCTTTTTCACTCCATCTTTCCACCTCCAATTTGGTCTCCCTCTTCTCCTCGTTCCCTCCACCTCCGACACATATATCCTCTTGGTCAATCTTTCCTCACTCATTCTCTCCATGTGCCCAAACCATTTCAAAACACCCTCTTCTGCTCTCTCAACCACGCTCTTTTTATTTCCACACATCTCTCTTACCCTTACGTTACTTACTCGATCAAACCACCTCACACCACACATTGCCCTCAAACACCTCATTTCCAGCACATCCATCCTCCTACGCACAACTCTATCCATAGCCCACGCCTCGCAACCATACAACATTGTTGGAACCACTATTCCTTCAAACATACCCATTTTTGCTTTCCGAGATAATGTTCTCGACTTCCACACATTCTTCAAGGCTCCCAGAATTTTCGCCCCCTCCCCCACCCTACGATCCATTTACGCTTCCATGGTTCCATCCGCTGCCAGATCCACTCCCAGATATCTAAAACACTTCATTTCCTTCAGTTTTTCTCCATTCAAACTCACCTCCCAATTGACTTGACCCTCAACCCTACTGTACCTAATAACCTTGCTCTTATTCACATTTACTCTCAACTTTCTTCTTTCACACACTTTACCATATATGCATACATATATATATATATATATATATATATATATATATATATATATATATATATATATATATATATATATATATATATATATATATATATATTCTTTTTTTTTTCTTTTAAACTATTCGCCATTTCCCGCGTTAGCGAGGTAGCGCTAAGAACAGAGGACTGGGTCTTTTTTGGAATATCCTCAACTGGCCCCCTCTGTTCCTTCTTTTGGAAAATTTATATTTAGGGAGAATAATTTAGGAAATAGAGAAGAGGTAGTGAAAGATTTGCGGAAGATGAAAGCCGGCAAGGCAGCGGTTTGGATGGTATTGCAGTGGAATTTATTAAAAAAGTGGGTGACTGTGTTGATCACTGATTGGTACGGTTCTTTAAAGTATGTATGACTCATGGTAAGGTGCCTGAGGATTGGTGGAATACTTGCATAGTGCCATTGTACAAAGGCAAAAAGGATAAAGGTGAGCGCTCAAGTTACAGAGGTAAAAGTTTGTTGAGGATTCCTGGGAAATTATATGGGAGGGTATTGATTGAGAGGGTGAAGGCATGTAGAGAGCATCAGATTTGGGAAGAGCAGTGTGGCTTCAGAAGTGGTAGAGGATGCGTGGCTTAGGTGTTTGCTTTGAAGAATGTATATGAGATATACTTAGTAAAGCAAATGCATTTGTATGTAGCATTTGTGGAGAAGGTATATGATAGAGTTGATAGAGATGCTCTGTGGATGGTATTAAGAATATATGGTGTGGAAAGGCAAGTTGTTAGAAGCAGTGAAAAGTTTTTATCGAGTATGTAAGGCTTGTGAACGAGTAGGAAGAGAGGAAAGGGATTGGTTCTCAGTGAATGTTGGTTTGCGGCAGGGGTGCGTGGTGTCTCCATGGTTGTTGAATTTTTTATGGATGGGGTTGTTAGGGAGGTGAATACAAGAGTTTTGGAAAGAGGGGCAACTGTGCAGTCTGTTGTGGATGAGAGAGCTTGGGAAGTGAGTCAGTTGTTGTTCGCTGATGATACAGCGCTGGTGGCTGAATCCGGTGAGAAACTGCAGAAGCTGGTGAGTGAGTTTGGTAAAGTTTGTGAAAGAAGAAAGCTGAGAGTAAATGTGAATAAAAACAAGGTAATTAGGTACAGTAGGGTTGAGGGACATGTCAATTGGGAGGTACGTTTGAATGGAGAAAAACTGGAGGAAGTGAAGTGCTATATATATCTGGGATTGGATTTGGCAGCGGATGGAACCATGGAAGCTGAAGTGAGTCATAGGGTGGGGGAAGGGGGCGAAAGTTCTGGGAGCGTTGAAAGATGTGTGGAAGGCAAAAACGTTATCTTGGAAAGCAAAAATGGGTATGTTTAAAGGAATAGTGGTTCCAACAATGTTATATGGTTGCGAGGCGTGGTCTATAGATAGAGTTGTGCAAAGGAGGGTGGATGCGCTGGAAATAAGATGTTTGAGGGCAATATGTGGTGTGAGGTGGTTTGATCGAGTAAGTAATAATAGGGTAAGAGCGTTGTGTGGTAATAAAAAGAGTGTGGTTGAGAGAGCAGAAGAGGGGTGTTTCGAATTGGTTTGGCCACATGGAGAGAATGAGTGAGGAAATATTGACAAAGAGGACATATGTGTCAGAGGTGGAGGGAACGAGGAGAAGTGAGAGATCAAGTTGGAGGTGGAAAGATGGAGTGAAAAAGATTTTTAGCGAATGGGGCCTGAACATGCAGAAGGGTGAAAGGCGTACAAGGAGCAGAGTGAATTGGAACGATGTGGTATACGGGGGTTGACCTGCTGTCAATGGATTGAACCAGGGTATGTGAAGCGTCTGGGGTAAACCATGGAAAGTTTTGTGGGCCCTGGATGTGGAAAGAGAGCTGTGGTTTCGGTGCATTATACATGACAGCTAGACACTGAGTGTGAACGAATGTGGCCTTTGTTGTCTTTTCCTAGTGGTACCTCGCGCACATGCTGGGGGAGGTGGTTGTCATTTCATTTGTGGCGCGGTGGCGACGGGAATGAATAAGGGCAGACAGTATGAATTATGTACATGTGTATATTTGCATCCGTCTGTGTGTGTGTATATATGTGTATATGTTGAGATGTATAGGTATGTATATGTGCGTGTGTGGACGTGTATGTATATACATGTGTATGTGGGTGGGTTGGGCCATTCTTTCGTCTGTTTCCTTGCGCTACCTCGCTAACGCGGGAGACAGCGACAAAGCAAAATAATAATAATACCGGTGTGAGGTCATCGCTGAACACCCCAGCTTCCGCACCGAGTGGTACAAGGGTACCATGACTGTCCTCATTGCACGGACTATGATCCTTGCTGTGGTTACAAGAATGTTCTTCCGCCCACCAGTGATGCTACTACGTTTGTGAATCAAGAACCATTGCAACACAAACCTCGTCAGGTGGTAGAGTGTCCCGCAGTGTATCGAGACAGACTTCCCCAGAACTTTTTTAAAGGGGAAGTAAATGTTTATAGTTGTGTTACTGGAGTGATAGTTTTCATACATGGTGCTTTGACAAGAAAATAGTGAAATTGGAAAAGAATGTAGCTTAGACATTGAAGCTTATTCTTTCATTGTAATGTGAACAAAGGGAGCATTATGTGACATTCATTTTTCATTTCATTTCAAGCTAGAAGTTTCAGTTTTCTAAATTATTTCTTACATTTTTCATATGTATATATATATATATATATATATATATATATATATATATATATATATATATATATATATATATATATATATATATATATATATGTGTGTGTTTGTGTGTGTAGGTGTGTATGTGTATGTATGTATGTGTATATGTATGTATATATATATGTGTATATATGTATGTATATATATATATATATATGTATATATGTATATGTGTGTATATTATCCCCGGGGATAGGGGTGAAAGAATACTTCCCACGCATTCCTCGCGTGTCGTAGAAGGCGACTAGAGTGGATGGGAGCGGGGGGCCAGAAATCCTCCCCTCCTTGTATTTTAACTTTCTAAAAAATGGGAAACAGAAGAAGGAGTCACGCGGGGAGTGCTCATCCTCCTCGTAAACTCAGATTGGGGTGTCTAAATGTGTGTGGATATAACCAAGATGTGAAAAAAGGAGAGATAGGTAGTATGTTTGAGGAAAGGAACCTGGATGTTTTGGCTCTGAGTGAAACGAAGCTCAAGGGTAAAGGGGAAGAGTGGTTTGGGAATGTCTTGGGAGTAAAGTCAGGGGTTAGTAAGAGGACAAGAGCAAGGGAAGGAGTAGCAGTACTCCTGAAACAGGAATTGTGGGAGTATGTGATAGAATGTAAGAAAGTAAATTCTCGATTAATATGGGTAAAACTGAAAGTTGACGGAGAGAGTTGGGTGATTATTGGTGCATATGCACCTGAGCATGAGAAGAAAGATCATGAGAGGCAAGTGTTTTGGGAGCAGCTGAATGAGTGTGTTAGTGGTTTTGATGCACAAGACCGGGTTATACTGATGGGTGATTTGAATGCAAAGGTGAGTAATGAGGCAGTTGAGGGAATAATTGGTATACATGGGGTGTTCAGTGTTGTAAATGTAAATGGTGAAGAGCTTGTAGATTTATGTGCTGAAAAAGGACTGGTGATTGGGAATACCTGGTTTAAAAAGCGAGATATACATAAGTATACGTATGTAAGTAGGAGAGATGGCCAGAGAGAGTTATTGGATTACGTGTTAATTGACAGGCGCGCGAAAGATAGACTTTTGGATGTTAATGTGCTGAGAGGTGCAACTGGAGGGATATCTGATCATTATCTTGTGGAGGCTAAGGTGAAGATTCTTTTTCCAAAAGAAGGAACAGAGGAGAGGTCCAGGTGAGGATATTCCCTCAAAGGCCCAGTCCTCTGTTCTTAACGCTACCTCGCTATCGCGGGAAATAGCGAATAGTATGAAAAAAAAAAAAAAAATATATATATATATATATATATATATATATATATATATATATATATATATATATATATATATATATATATATATATTTATTGGGACAGAATTTTGGACGTGAATCTCTTCTCGTATCCAATAACCAGGAAAAAACTCATATCTAACTTGATATTTAAGGAAACCACAGTCGTTTTTCTTTACATGTCCCTCCAAGCCAGTTTCTTCACAGAATCTCAAGAACCGTTTTCTTCTTTACAAGCCTCCAACGCAGCCGTTTTCTTCACACAAACCAGCAGCCGGTTTCTTTACGGGAAAACACCCCACAAATGTTTTCCTCCCACCACAAACTTATAAAACTTAAAAGTTTCTTAAGAGGCATCAGGATGGGGTGGGGTTGGGGGGAGGCGAGAATATTTCGTAGACACAGCAACTTTTATGTGACACGTTACCCAGAATATTCGTTGTAATCCTGGACAATAGAGAGGCTGGCGAGGATATATGATCTTCGATAAAGTGAAGCAATATTTTCTAACACGATAAGACCACCATTTGTGCCTCGGGGGGCCTTTAAAGGAGGGAGAAATATGACAGAAAACGGTAAAGATGATCCCCGCTTTTCTTTTCTTTTTCTCTTTTTCTACACATATACACAGTCTTTCACTGAACTGATAGAATTGTATTTAAAAGACTGTGTATTTCAACTCAATGGAGATTATTTTTGTCAAAAATTTGGTGTGGCAATGGGTAACCCCCTTTCACCTGTACTAAGTAATCTTTATATGGAATTTTTTTAAACAAAATTACTGAAGGATATCTTACCTTCTAATGCAATTTGGCTTAGCTATGTAGATGATGTTCTGTGTGTTTGGCTAACAAATGAAAATTTACAAATATTTCTCCCCTTACTTAAAATCTAGTACCTTCCATCAAATTTGATGTGGAAAATGAAACTAATTGTATGTTACCATTTCTTGATTCCATGATCCATGGGCAAGGAAACAAGTTTAAGTTTAGCATATACAGAAAACCCACCAATGTATGCTCATATATCCATTATTACTCATCTCAACATGACAGAGTTAAATTATCATTTCCATCTATGTTCCTTAGGGCATTACGTATTTGCAGTCCAAAGTATATTGATGATGAGTTTGAGAAGATATATTCTATAGGATCTAAGTTAAAGTACCCTAGATCTTTCATTGATAAATCCCTTAAGTTAGCAGAAGTATCTTATAGAGTTGAGCCCAAATCCTCCCATTGACGCCAAGAATCATTTAGTTCCCCCTTTTGATAATAATTTTACTTTCTTCCCATGTTGCTTAAATCCTTTCATGTAAATGTTGCCTTCAGCAACAACAGTATTATAAAAAATGTCTTAATCAAGACTTCACTAGAAAATTCCCCTGGATGCGCTATAAAGTGCCAAGTAGAAATTGTGGTAAGTTTTATGTTGGGCAGACTGGTAAGGATCTATCTGTTAGACGTGAGCAAAATAGTAAATGAACGGGACAAAAATCAAATGCCTTGCTTAATCACGCTAAAAACTATGATCATTGTATTGACTACAGTAATGCCACCTCAGTTATTAACTCTAACTCCAGTACCACGAGAAACAACATTGAAGCTTCTGTTATCAAATACACAGAGTATTATAACCTTAATATAAGTGATGGTCTATATAAATTGGATAACTTTACTGTCGCTAAAACTTGTAAACATAATAGTTTATGATACGCTCGTTGTCTGTCTTGGACAGTCGCATGTTTACCAAATGGCGTTGTAACTACGTCTCTTCGTTGTATATGTATATATATATATATATATATATATATATATATATATATATATATATATATATATATATATATATAAGAGGGGATAAGAGTGAGTGCTCAAATTACAGAGGTATAAGTTTGTTGAGTATTCCTGGTAAATTATATGGGAGGGTATTGATTGAGAGGGTGAAGGCATGTAAAGAGCATCAGACTGGGGAAGAGCAGTGTGGTTTCAGAAGTGGTAGAGGATGTGTGGATCAGGTGTTTGCTTTGAAGAATGTATGTGAGAAATACTTAGAAAAGCAAATGGATTTGTATGTAGCATTTATGGATCTGGAGAAGGCATATGATAGAGTTGATAGAGATGCTCTGTGGAAGGTATTAAGAATATATGGTGTGGGAGGAAAGTTGTTAGAAGCAGTGAAAAGTTTTTATCGAGGATGTAAGGCATGTGTACGTGTAAGAAGAGAGGAAAGTGATTGGTTCTCAGTGAATGTAGGTTTGCGGCAGGGGTGTGTGATGTCTCCATGGTTGTTTAATTTGTTTATGGATGGGGTTGTTAGGGAGGTAAATGCAAGAGTCTGGAAAGAGGGGCAAGTATGAAGTCTGTTGGGGATGAGAGAGCTTGCGAAGTGAGTCAGTTGTTGTTCGCTGATGATACAGCGCTGGTGGCTGATTCATGTGAGAAACTGCAGAAGCTGGTGACTGAGTTTGGTAAAGTGTGTGGAAGAAGAAAGTTAAGAGTAAATGTGAATAAGAGCAAGGTTATTAGGTACAGTAGGGTTGAGGGTCAAGTCAATTGGGAGGTGAGTTTGAATGGAGAAAAACTGGAGGAAGTGAAGTGTTTTAGATATCTGGGAGTGGATCTGTCAGCGGATGGAACCATGGAAGCGGAAGTGGATCATAGGGTGGGGGAGGGGGCGAAAATTCTGGGAGCCTTGAAGAATGTGTGGAAGTCGAGAACATTATCTCGGAAAGCAAAAATGGGTATGTTTGAAGGAATAGTGGTTCCAACAATGTTGTATGGTTGCGAGGCGTGGGCTATGGATAGAGTTGTGCGCAGGAGGATGGATGTGCTGGAAATGAGATGTTTGAGGACAGTGTGTGGTGTGAGGTGGTTTGATCGAGTGAGTAACGTAAGGGTAAGAGAGATGTGTGGAAATAAAAAGAGCGTGGTTGAGAGAGCAGAAGATGGTGTTTTGAAGTGGTTTGGGCACATGGAGAGAATGAGTGAGGAAAGATTGACCAAGAGGATATATGTGTCGGAGGTGGAGGGAACGAGGAGAAGAGGGAGACCAAATTGGAGGTGGAAAGATGGAGTGAAAAAGATTTTGTGTGATCGGGGCCTGAAAATGCAGGAGGGTGAAAGGAGGGCAAAGAATAGAGTGAGTTGGAGCGATGTGGTATACAGGGGTTGACGTGCTGTCAGTGGATTGAATCAAGGCATGTGAAGCGTCTGGGGTAAACCATGGAAAGCTGTGTAGGTATGTATGTTTGCGTGTGTGGACGTGTGTATGTACATGTGTATGGGGGGGGGGGCCATTTATTTCGTCTGTTTCCTTGCGCTACCTCGCAAACGCGGGAGACAGCGACAAAGTATAAAAAAAAAAATATATATATATATATATATATATATATACCCTGGGGATAGGCGAGAAAGAATACTTCCAACGTTTTTCTCACGTGTCGTAGAGGGCGACTAAAGGGGACGGGAGCGGGGTGCCAAAAACCCTCCCCTCCTTGTATTTTAACTTTCTACAAGGGAAAGCAGAAGAAGGCGTCAAGCGTACAGTGCTCGTCCTCCTCGAAGGCTCAGATTGAGGTGTCTAAATGTGTGTGGATGTAACCAAGATGAGAAAAAAGAGAGATAGGTAGTATGTTTGAGGAAAGAAACCTGGATGTTTTGGCTCTGAGTGAAACGAAGCTCAAAGCTAAAGGGGAAGAGCGGTTTCGGAGTAAAGTCAGGGGTTAGTGAGAGGACAAGAGCAAGGGAAGGAGTAGCACTACTCCTGAAACAGGAGTGGTGGGAGTATGTGATAGAGTGTAAGAAGGTAAACTCTAGATTGATATGGGTAAAACTAAAAGTTGATGGAGAGAGATGGGTGATTATTGGTGCATATGCACCTGGGCATTAGAAGAAAGATGATGAGGCAAGTGTTTTGGGAGCAGCTGAATGAGTGTGTTAGTGGTTTTGATGCACGAGACCGGGTTATAGTGATGGGTGATTTGAATGCAAAGGTGAGTAATGTGGCAGTTGAGGGAATAATTGGTATACATGAGGTGTTCAGTGTTGTAAATGGAAATGGTGATTAGAGCTTGTAGATTTATGTGCTGAAAAAGGACTGGTGATTGGGAATACCTGGTTTCAAGAGCGAGATATACATAGGTATACGTATGTAGGTAGGAGGGATGGTAAGAGAGCGTTATTGGATTACGTGTTAATTGATAAGCGCGCAAAAGAGATTCTTTTGGATGTTAATGTGCTGAGAGGTGCAACTGGAGGGATGTCTGATCATTATCTTGTGGAGGCGAAGGTGAAGATTTGTATAGGTTTTCAGAAAAGAAGAGAGAATGTTGGGGTGAACAGAGTGGTGAGAGTAAGTGAGCTTGGGAAGGAGGCTTGTGTGAGGAAGTACCAGGAGAGACTGAGTACAGAATGGAAAAAAGGTGAGAACAAAGAAGGTAAGGGGAGTGGGGGAGGAATGGGATGCATTTAGGCAAGCAGTGATGGCTTGCGCAAAACATACTCGTGGCATGAGAAGCGTAGGAGGTGGGCAGATTAGAAAGGGTAGTGAGTGGTGGGATGAAGAAATAACATTATTAGTGAAAGAGAAGAGAGAGTCATTTCGACGATTTATGCAGGGAAATAATGCAAATGAGTGGGAGATGTATAACAGAAAGAAGCAGGAGGTGAAGAGAAAGGTGCAAGAGGTGAAAAAGAGGGCAAATGAGAGTTGGGGTGAGAGAGTATCATTAAATTTTAGAGAGAATAAAAAGATGTTTTGGAAGGAGGTAAATAAAGTGCGTAAGACAAGGGAACAAATGGGAACTTCAATGAAGGGGGCAATGGGGAGGTGATAACAAGTAGTGGTGATGTGAGAAGGAGATGGAGTGGGTATTTTGAAGGTTTGTTGAATGTGTTTGATGATAGAGTGGCAGATATAGGGTGTTTTGGTCGAGGTGGTGAGCAAAGTGAGAGGGTTAGGGAAAATGATTTAGTAAACAGAGAAGAGGCAGTAAAAGCTTTGCGGAAGATGAAAGCCGGCAAGGCAGCGGGTTTGGATGGTATTGCAGTGGAATTTATAAAAAAAAAGGGGGTGACTGTGTTATTGACTGGTTGGTAAGGTTATTTAATATATGTATGATTCATTGTAAGGTGCCTGAGGATTGGCGGATGCTTGCATAGTGCCATTGCACAAAAGCAAAGGGGACAAAGTTGAGTGCTCAAATTACAGAGGTATAAGTTTGTTAAGTATTCCTGGTAAATTATATGGGAGTGTATTGATTGAGAGGGTGAAGGCATGTACAGAGCATCAGATTGGGGAAGAGCAGTGTGGTTTCAGAAGTGGTAGAGGATGTATGGATCAGGTGTTTGCTTTGAGGAATGTGTGCGAGAAATACTTAGAAAAGCAAATGGATTTGTATGTAGCATTTATGGATCTGGAGAAGGCATATGATAGAGTTGATAGAGATGCTCTGTGGAAGATATTAAGAATATATGGTGTGGGAGGCAAGTTGTTAGAAGCAGTGAAAAGTTTTTATCGAGGATGTAAGGCATGTGTACTTGTAGAAAGAGAGGAAAGTGATTGGTTCTCTCTGAATGTAGGTTTGCGGTAGGGGTGTGTGATGTCTCCATGGTTGTTTGATTTGTTTATGGATGGGGTTGTTCGGGAGGTGAATGCAAGAGTTTTGGAAAGAGGGGCAAGTATGCAGTCTGTTGTGGATGAGAGAGCTTGTGAAGTGAATCAGTTGTTGTTTCCTGAAGATACAGCGCTGGTGACCGATTCATGTGAGAAATTGCAAAAGCTAGTGACTGAGTTTGTTAAAGTGTGTGAAAGAAGAAAGTTGAGAGTAAATGTGAATAAGAGCAAGGTTATTAGGTACAGTAGGGTTGAGGGGCAAGTCAATTGGGAGGTAAGTTTGAATGGAGAAAAACTGGAGGAAGTGAAGTGTTTTAGATATCTGGGAGTGGATTTGGCAGCGGATGGAACCATGGAAGCGGAAGTGAATCATAGGGTGGGGGAGTGGGCGAAAGTTCTGGGAGCGTTGAAGAATGTGTGGAAGTCGAGAACATTATCTTGGAAAGCAAAAATGGGTATGTTTGAAGGAAAAGTGGTTCCAGCAATGTTATATGGTTGCGAGGCATGGGCTATAGACAGAGTTGTCCGGAGGAGGGTGGATGTGCAGGTAATGAGATGTTTGAGGACAATGTGTGGTGTGAGGTGGTTTGATCGAGTGACTAATAATAGGGTAAGAGAGATGTGTGGTAATAAAAAGATTGTGGTTGAGAGAGCAGAAGTGGGTGTTTTGAAATGGTTTGGTTTCATGGAGAGAATGAGTGAAGAAAGATTGACAGAGAGGATATATGCGTCAGAGGTAGAGGGAACGAGAAGTGGGAGACCAAATTGGAGGTGGAAAGATGGAGCGAAAAAGATTTTAAGTGAACGGGGCCTGAACATGGTGGAGGATGAGAGGCGTGCAAGGAATAGAGTGAATTGGAACGATGTGGTATACCGCGGTCGACGTGCTGTCAATGGATTGAGCCAGGGCATATGAAGCGTCTGGGGGAAACCATGGAAAGTTCTGTGGGGCTTGGATGTGGAAAGGGAGGTGTGGTTTCGGTGCATTATACATGACAGCCAGAGACTGAGTGTGAACGAATGTGGCCTTTGTTGTCTTTTCCTAGTGCTACCTCGTGCACATGCGGGGGGATGGGGTTGATGTTCCATGTGTGGTTTTGTGGCGATGGTATTAAATAGATGCAGAGAGTATGCATTATGTACATGTGTATATATGTATATGTGTGTGTCTGTATATTATGTATACGTTGAGATGTATAGGTATGTATATTTGCGTGTGTGGACGTGTATGTATATACATGTGTATGTGGGTTAGTTGGGCCATTCTTTCGTCTGTTTCCTTGCGCTACCTCGCTAACGCGGGAGACAGCGTCAAAGTATAATAATTATGAATATATATATATATATATATATATATATATATATATATATATATATATATATATATATATATATATATATATATATATATATATATATATATATATATATATGGGTGAAGGAATGTACAGAGCATCAGATTGGGGAAGAGCAGTGTGGTTTCAGAAGTGGTAGAGGATGTGTGGATCAGGTGTTTGCTTTGAAGAATGTATGTAAGAAATACTTAGAAAAGCAAATGGATTTGTATGTAGCATTTATGGATCTGGAGAGGACATATTATAGAGTTGATAGAGATGCTCTGTGGAAGGTATTAAGAATATATGGTGTGGGAGGCAAGTTGTTAGAAGCAGTGAAAAGTTTTTATCGAGGATGTAAGGCATATGTACGTGTAGGAAGAGAGGAAAGTGATTGGTTCTCAGTGAATGTAGGTTTGCGGCAGGGGTGTGTGATGTCTCCATGGTTGTTTAATTTGTTTATGGATGGGGTTGTTAGGGAGGTAAATGCAAGAGTTTTGGAAAGAGGGGCAAGTATGAAGTCTGTTGTGGATGAGAGAGCTTGGGAAGTGAGTCAGTTGTTGTTCGCTGATGATACAGCGCTGGTGGCTGATTCATGTGAGAAACTGCAGGAGCTTGTGACTGAGTTTGGTAAAGTGTGTGAAAGAAGAAAGTTGAGAGTAAATGTGAATAAGAGCAAGGTTATTAGGTACAGTAGGGTTGAGGGTCAAGTCAATTGGGAGGTAAGTTTGAATGGAGAAAAACTGAA
>NC_092288.1:21225337-21265337 GCF_036320965.1 Panulirus ornatus | reverse complement strand
GGTAGTAAGCAGTAACAGTACAGCTCATAATGGCCAGAGAACAGGAAAGTAGTCTACATTGATAGTAGTAGCAAAACCAGCACATACAAGTACACGGGATGGAGAGATAACAGGTGATATCAGTAATGATAACAATAATGATGATAATACTAGAATCCCTCACAGTACTGACTATATATAACACGAACAGCAAAAACTAGTGACAATGGCAGTAATCATGAAAGTAATCACCAAAATAAAATGAAAGCCTTTGATGTTGATAAAAGATTTAGTAAAAAAAAAGTAGTAATTATGGCACTAAAGTATCACAAATGACACAGGGCAACACTGCTAAAGAGGACGACTGTCAAGACTCGACCGAGGATATGACACCTTGTTGTATGTTTACCTTTTCGGACCATATCTGTTCCTTTGAAACCTTATAGAATAGGTTTGAGACATTTAAACAACTATGGTACATGCAATAGGGGTTTCAGTCGCTTAAAAAGATCATCAAAGCATCTAGTAATTTCTTGACTCTACGGATAGAATCATTGTCGACAACTTAACTTAGGATAAATATTTTGTTCTTAATGTCTGAAAATGAATCTATCGTTATTTTTACACACTAGAATTGCTATATTGCACAAAGAGGACTATGCCACAAAGAAGTTAAGTACACTGCGTGATACGTCTAAAAACAAACTCATTAAAGATGACGTTCTTTTAAGAATTTTGAATAAAGGAGAGAAAATCAACATTTATCTCACACAGCTTAGAGCAGATAGTGTACTGTATAAAGTCACCTCCATTCTCAATTGTTTACTTCTGACTCCAAACCTGGAATTACGTATGACCTATCCAAAGTATGATTGGTAGAGAGAGAGAAAAAAAGCATCTTGAGGATTGGTCCGCTGAATTTCGAAATGACTGATAAGACTCGTGTTATCTCGGTAGTGTTGGTGAGCGAGAATGTGAGACAAATTCTCGAACGATTATGGTATTCTACTTTATACTTCTTTCCATCGAAATATGAAGTCAGTATAACATTTATCATGGCAAATGACAGGCTAAGTCGCTAGTAATCGATGTATTACGATATCATGCAAGCAGAGCTATCAATGTGAGCCTTGACCAATGGATATTTCTCAGAATCCTTCGACCGTGATGTCATATTGTCTCACGCTAAAAGTGGTCAGATAATAATTTTGCCAGGTGTACGTACGTCCTGTAAGGTCAGTTATGTCAGCTTTGCGAACTTCATATATTACCTTTAAAAAAGGATATCTGTTTCCGATACTAAAGCCAGTTACTATAGATATGATGATAGCGTTAGAATCCTTCATATTTGCCAAGGAGCAACACAAAAGCCTAAGCATTCATGAACGTATGTTGGCAAGCTTTGATGCTCGATCGTTTACCAATACCACACAATCTGAAACTATTGACAGCCGTGTTGAGAGTCTGTTTGCTGACTATGAGGTGGTGGAACCTTTAATAAAACAGAAATAGGATGGGTTTTTTTCTAACATGAGAGGCAAGTGATGGATATTTCAAGTTTAACACCTGTGCTTATACAAAGGTTCACGGCGTTGTCATGGGGCAGGTCTTGGGTCTCACATTGTTAAATGCATTTTCGGCCCATTATGTGACACAGTGGCATAACGAGTGCCCTTCTCATCTGAATCCTTTATATATATATATATATATATATATATATATATATATATATATATATATATATATATTTTTTTTTTTTTTTTTTTTTTTTTTATACTTTGTCGCTGTCTCCCGCGTTTGCGAGGTAGCGCAAGGAAACAGACGAAAGAAATGGCCCAACCCCCCCCCCCCCCATACACATGTACATACACACGTCCACACACGCAAATATACATGTGACATTCATTTTTTTCATTCATTTCAAGCTAAAAGTTTGTTTTCTAAATTGTTTCTTACATTTTTCATATGTATATATATGTATGTGTGTGTGTGTGTGTGTGTGTATGTGCGTATGTGTGTGTGTGTGTGTGTGTGTGTGTGTGTGTGTGTGTATATGTGTATATATGTGTATATTATCCCTGGGGATAGGGGTGAAAGAATACTTCCCACGTATTCCTCGCGTGTCGTAGAAAGCGACTAGAGGGGACGGGAGCGGGGGGCCGGAAATCCTCCCCTCCTTGTATTAACTTTCTAAAATGGGAAACAGAAGATATATATATATATATATATATATATATATATATATATATATATATATATATATATATATATATATATATATATATTTTTTTTTTTTTTTTTTTTTCTTTTTTTTGCTTTGTCGCGTTTGCGAGGTAGCGCAAGGAAACAGACGAAAGAAATGGCCCAACCAACCCCCATACACATGTATATACATACGTCCACACACGCAAATATACATACCTACACAGCTTTCCATGGTTTACCCCAGACGCTTCACATGCCCTGATTCAATCCACTGACAGCACGTCAACCCCGGTATACCACATCGCTCCAATTCACTCTATTCCTTGCCCTCCTTTCACCCTCCTGCATGTTCAGGCCCCGATCACACAAAATCTTCTTCACTCCATATATATGTATATATATATATATATATATATATATATATATATATATATATATATATATATATATATATATATATATATATATATATATATATATATTTATACTTTGTCGCTGTCTCCCGCGTTTGCGAGGTAGCGCAAGGAAACAGACGAAAGAAATGGCCCAACCCCCCCCCCCATACACCTGTATATACATACGTCCACACACGCAAATATACATACCTACATAGCTTTCCATGGTTTACCCCAGACGCTTCACATGCCTTGATTCACTCCACTGACAGCACGTCAGCCCCGGTATACCACATCGCTCCAATTCACTCTGTTCCTTGCCCTCCTTTCACCCTCCTGCATGTTCAGGCCCCGATCACACAAAATCTTTTTCACTCCATCTTTCCACCTCCAATTTGGTCTCCCTCTTCTCCTTCTTCCCTCCACCTCCGACACATATATCCTCTTGGTCAATCTTTCCTCACTCATCCTCTCCATGTGCCCAAACCACTTCAAAACACCCTCTTCTGCTCTCTCAACCACGCTCTTTTTATTTCCACACATCTCTCTTACCCTTACGTTACTCACTCGATCAAACCACCTCACACCACACATTGTCCTCAAACATCTCATTTCCAGCACATCCATCCTCCTGCGCACAACTCTATCCATAGCCCACGCCTCGCAACCATACAACATTGTTGGAACCACTATTCCTTCAAACATACCCATTTTTGCTTTCCGAGATAATGTTCTCGACTTCCACACATTCTTCAAGGCCCCCAGAATTTTCGCCCCCTCCCCCACCCTATGATCCACTTCCGCTTCCATGGTTCCATCCACTGCCAGATCCACTCCCAGATATCTAAAACACTTCACTTCCTCCAGTTTTTCTCCATTCAAACTCACCTCCCAATTGACTTGACCCTCAACCCTACTGTACCTAATAACCTTGCTCTTATTCATATTTACTCTTAACTTTCTTCTTCCACACACTTTACCAAACTCAGTCACCAGCTTCTGCAGTTTCACACATGAATCAGCCACCAGCGCTGTGTCATCAGCGAACAACAACTGACTCACTTCCCAAGCTCTCTCATCCCCAACAGACTTCATACTTGCCCCTCTTTCCAAAACTCTTGCATTTACCTCCCTAACAACCCCATCCATAAACAAATTAAACAACCATGGAGACATCACACACCCCTGCCGCAAACCTACATTCACTGAGAACCAATCACTTTCCTCTCTTCCTACACGTGCACATGCCTTACATCCTCGATAAAAACTTTCCACTGCTTCTAACGACTTTCCTCCCACACCATATATTCTTAATACCTTCCACAGAGCATCTCTATCAACTCTATCATATGCCTTCTCCAGATCCATAAATGCTACATACAAATCCATTTGCTTTTCTAAGTATTTCTCACATACATTCTTCAAAGCAAACACCTGATCCACACATCCTCTACCACTTCTGAAACCACACTGCTCTTCCCCAATCTGATGCTCTGTACATGCCTTCACCCTCTCAATCAATACCCTCCCATATAATTTACCAGGAATACTCAACAAACTTATACCTCTATAATTTGAGCACTCACTCTTATCCCCTTTGCCTTTGTACAATGGCACTATGCACGCATTCCGCCAATCCTCAGGCACCTCACCATGAGTCATACATACATTAAATAACCTTACCAACCAGTCAACAATACAGTCACCCCCTTTTTTAATAAATTCCACTGCAATACCATCCAAACCTGCTGCCTTGCCGGCTTTCATCTTCCGCAAAGCTTCCACTACCTCTTCTCTGTTTACCAAATCATTTTCCCTAACCCTCTCACTTTGCACACCACCGCGACCAAAACACCCTATATCTGCCACTCTATCATCAAACACATTCAACAAACCTTCAAAATACTCACTACATCTCCTTCTCACATCACCACTACTTTTTATCACCTCCCCATTTGCTCCCTTCACTGAAGTTCCCATTTGTTCCCTTGTCTTACGCACTTTATTTACCTCCTTCCAAAACATCTTTTTATTCTCCCTAAAATTTAATGATACTCTCTCACCCCAACTCTCATTTGCCCTTTTTTTCACCTCTTGCACCTTTCTCTTGACCTCCTGTGTCTTTCTTTTATACATCTCCCACTCAATTGCATTTTTTCCCTGCAAAAATCGTCCATATGCCTCTCTCTTCTCTTTCACTAATACTCTTACTTTTTCATCCCACCACTCACTACCCTTTCTAATCAACCCACCTCCCACTCTTCTCATGCCACAAGCATCTTTTGCGCAATCCATCACTGATTCCCTAAATACATCCCATTCCTCCCCCACTCCCCTTACTTCCATTGTTCTCACGTTTTTCCATTCTGTACTCAGTCTCTCCTGGTACTTCCTCACACAGGTCTCCTTCTCAAGCTCACTTACTCTCACCACCCTCTTCACCCCAACATTCACTCTTCTTTTCTGAAAACCCATACAAATCTTCACCTTAGCCTCCACAAGATAATGATCAGACATCCCTCCAGTTGCACCTCTCAGCACATTAACATCCAAAAGTCTCTCTTTCGCACGCCTGTCAATTAACACGTAATCCAATAACGCTCTCTGGCCATCTCTCCTACTTACATAAGTATACTTATGTATATCTCGCTTTTTAAACCAGGTATTCCCAATCATCAGTCCTTTTTCAGCACATAAATCTACAAGCTCTTTACCATTTCCATTTACAACACTGAACACCCCATGTATACCAATTATTCCCTCAACTGCCACATTACTCACCTTTGCATTCAAATCACCCATCACTATAACCCGGTCTCGTGCATCAAAACCACTAACACACTCATTCAGCTGCTCCCAAAACACTTGCCTCTCTTGATCTTTCTTCTCATGCCCAGGTGCATAAGCACCAATAATCACCCACCTCTCTCCATCAACTTTAAGTTTTACCAATATTAATCGAGAATTTACTTTCTTACACTCTATCACATACTCCCACAACTCCTGTTTCAGGAGTATTGCTACTCCTTCCCTTGTTCTTGTCCTCTCACTAACCCCTGACTTTACTCCCCAGACATTCCCAAACCACTCTTCCCCTTTACCCTTGAGCTTCGTTTCACTCAGAGCCAAAACATCCAGGTTCCTTTCCTCAAACATACTACCTATCTCTCCTTTTTTTACATCTTGGTTACATCCACACACATTTAGGCACCCCACTCTGAGCCTTCGAGGAGGATGAGCACTCCCCGCGTGACTCCTTCTTCTGTTTCCCATTTTTAGAAAGTTAATACAAGGAGGGGAGGATTTCTGGCCCCCCGCTCCCGTCCCCTCTAGTCGCTTTCTACGACACGCGAGGAATACGTGGGAAGTATTCTTTCACCCCTATCCCCAGGGATATATATATATATATATATATATATATATATATATATATATATATATATATATATATATATATATATATATATATATATATATATATATATATATATATATATATATATATATATATATATATATATATATATATTTTTCTTTCATACTATTCGCCATTTCCCACATTAGCGAGGTAGGGTTAAGAACAGAGGGCTTGGCCTTAGAGGGAATATCCTCACCTGACCCCTTTCTCTGTTCCTTCTTTTGGAAAATTAAAAGAAAAAAAAACGAGAGGGAAGGATTTCCAGCCCTCCGCTCCCTTCCCTTTTAGTCGCCTTCTACGACACGCAGGGACTACGAGGGAAGTATTCTTTCTCCCCTATCCCCAGGGATAATATATATATATATATATATATATATATATATATATATATATATATATATATATATATATATATATATATATATATACACTATATTATTTTTTGTCGCTATCTCCCGCGTCAGCGAGGTAGCGCAAAGAAACAGACGGAAGAAAGGCCCAACCCACCCACACACACATGTATATACATACACGTCCACACACACATATACATACCTAAACATCTCAACGTATACATATATATACACACACAGACATATACATATATATACATGTACATAATTCATAATGTCTGCCCGTATTCATTCCCGTCGCCACCCCGCCACACATGAAATGACAGCCCCCTCCCCCCGCATGTGCGCGAGGTAGCGCTAGGAAAAGACAACAAAGGCCATATTCGTTCACACTCAGTCTCTGGCTGTCATGTATAATGCACCGAAACAACAGCTCCCTTTCCACATCCAGGCCCCAAAAAACCTTCCATGGTTTACCCCAGACACTTCACATGCCCTGGTTCAATCCTCTGACAGCATGTCGACCCCGGTATACTACATCGTTCCAATTCACTCTACTTCTTGCACGCCTTTCACCCTCATGCATGTTCAGGCCCCGATCACTCAAAATCTTTTTCACTCCATCTTTCCACCTCCAATTTGGTCTCCCACTTCTCCCCGTTCCCTCCACCTCTGACATATATATCCTCTTGGTCAATCTTTCCTCACTCATTCTCTCCATGTGAACAAACCATTTCAAACCACACTCTTCTGCTCTCTCAACCACACTCTTTTTATTACCACACATCTCTCATACCCTATTATTACTTACCCGATCAAACCATTTCACACCACTTATTGTCCTCAAACATCTCATTTCCAGTATATCCACCCTCCTGCGCACAACTCTATCCATAGCCCACGCCTCGCAACCATGTAACATTATTGGAACCACTATTCCTTCAAACGTACCCATTTTTGCTTTCCAAGAAAACGTTCTCGACTTCCATGCATTTTTCAACGCTCCCAAAACTTTCACCGCCTCCCCCACTCTATGATTTACTTCCGCTTCCATGCTTCCATCCGCTGCTAGATCCACTCCCAGATATCTCCATTCAAACGTACCTCCCAATTGACTTGTCCCTCAACCCTACTGTACCTAATAACCTTGCTCTTATTCACATTTACTCTCAGCTTTCTTCTTTCACACACTTTAACAAATTCAGTCACCAGCTTCTGCAGTTTCTCACCCGAATCAACCACCAGCACTGTATCATCAGCGAACAACAACTGACTCACTTCCCAAGCTCTCTCATCCACAACAGACTGCATACTTGCCCCTCTTTCCAAAACTCTTGCATTCACCTCCCTAACAACCACATCCATACACAAATTAAACAACCATGGAGACATCACGCACCCCTGCTGCAAACCTACATTCACTGAGAAGCAATCACTTTCCTCTCTTCCTACACGTACACATGCCTTACATCCTCGACAGAAAATTTTCACTGCTTCTAACAACTTCCCTCCCATACCATATATTCTTAATACCTTCCACAGAGCATCTCTATCTACTCTATCACATGCATTCTCAAGATCCATAGATGTTACATACAAATCCATTCGCTTTTCTAAGTATTTCTCACATATATTTTTCAATGCAAACACCTGATCCACACATTCTCTACCACTTCTGAAACCACACTGCTCTTCCCCAATCTGATGCTCTGTATATGTCTTCACCCAATCAAACAATACCCTCCCATAAAATTTCAAAGGAATACTCAACAAACTTATACCTCTGTAACTTGAGCACCCACTTTTATCCCCTGGCGATATGCAAGCATTCCGCCAATCCTCAGGCACCTCACCATGAGCCATATATACACTAAATAACCTTAACAACCAGTCTACAATACAGTCACCCCCTTTTTTAATAAATTCCATTGCAATGCCATCCAAACCCGCTACCTTGCCGGCTATCATCTTCCGCAAAGCTTTTACTACCTCCTCTCTGTTTCCAAAATCATTCTCTCTAACCCTCTCACTTTGCACACCACCTCGACCAAAACACCCTATATCTGCCACTCCATCATCAAACACATTCAACAAACCTTCAAAATACTCATTCCATCTCCTTCTTACATCACCACTACTTATTATCACCTCCCCAATAGCTCCCTTCACTAATGCTCCCATTTGTTCCCTTGTCTTACGCACTATATTTACCGCCTTCGAAAACATTTTTCATTCTCTCTAAAATCTAATGATACTCTCTCACCACAACCCTCATTTGCCCTCTTTTTCACCTCTTGCACCTTTCTCTTGACCTCCTGCCTCTTTCTTTTATACATCTCCAACTCATTTGCATTATTCACCTTGCAAAAATCGTCCAAATGCCTCTCTCTTCTCTTTCCCTAATAATCTTACTTCTTCATCCCACCACTGACTACCCTTTCTAATCTGCCCACCTCCCACGCGTCTCCTGCCACAAGCATCGTGTGCGCAAGCCATCACTGCTTCAATAAATACATCCCATTCCTCACCAACTCCACTTACGTCCTTTGTTCTCACCTTTTTCAATTCTATACTCAGTCTCTACTGCTACTTCCTCACAAAAGTCTCCTTCCCAAGCTCACTTACTCTCACCACTCTCTTCACCCCAACATTCTCTCTTCTTTTCTGAAAACCTCTACAAATCTTCACCTTCGCCTCCACAAGATAATGATCAGATATCTCTCCGGTTGCACCTCAGCACATTAACATCTAAAAGTCTCTCATTAGCGCGCCTATCAATTAACACGTAATCCAATATATATATATATTTTTTTTTTATACTTTGTCGCTGTCTCCCGCGTTTGCGAGGTAGCGCAAGGAAACAGACGAAAGAAATGGCCCAACCCCCCCCCCCCCATACACATGTACATACACACGTCCACACACGCAAATATACATACCTACACAGCTTTCCATGGTTTACCCCAGACGCTTCACATGCCTTGATTCAATCCACTGACAGCGCGTCAACCCCTGTATACCACATCGCTCCAATTCACTCTATTCCTTGCCCTCCTTTCACCCTCCTGCATGTTCAGGCCCCGATCACACAAAATCTTTTTCACTCCATCTTTCCACCTCCAATTTGGTCTCCCTCTTCTCCTCGTTCCCTCCACCTCCGACACATATATCCTCTTGGTCAATCTTTCATCACTCATTCTCTCCATGTGCCCAAACCATTTCAAAACACCATCTTCTGCTCTCTCAACCACGCTCTTTTTATTTCCACACATCTCTCTTACCCTTACGTTACTTACTCGATCAAACCACCTCACACCACACATTGTCCTCAAACATCTCATTTCCAGCACATCCATCCTCCTGCGCACAACTCTATCCATAGCCCACGCCTCGCAACCATACAACATTGTTGGAACCACTATTCCTTCAAACATACCCATTTTTGCTTTCCGAGATAATGTTCTCGACTTCCACACATTTTTCAAGGCTCCCAAAATTTTCGCCCCCTCCCCCATCCTATGATCCACTTCCGCTTCCATGGTTCCATCCGCTGACAGATCCACTCCCAGATATCTAAAACACTTCACTTCCTCCAGTTTTTCTCCATTCAAACTCACCTCCCAATTGACTTGACCCTCAACCCTACTGTACCTAATAACCTTGCTCTTATTCACATTTACTCTTAACTTTCTTCTTCCACACACTTTACCAAACTCAGTCACCAGCTTCTGCAGTTTCTCACATGAATCAGCCACCAGCGCTGTATCATCAGCGAACAACAACTGACTCACTTCCCAAGCTCTCTCATCCCCAACAGACTTCATACTTGCCCCTCTTTCCAGGACTCTTGCATTTACCTCCCTAACAACCCCATCCATAAACAAATTAAACAACCATGGAGACATCACACACCCCTGCCGCAAACCTACATTCACTGAGCACCAATCACTTTCCTCTCTTCCTACACGTACACATGCCTTACATCCTCGATAAAAACTTTTCACTGCTTCTAACAACTTGCCTCCCACACCATATATTCTTAATACCTTCCACAGAGCATCTCTATCAACTCTATCATATGCCTTCTCCAGATCCATAAATGCTACATACAAATCCATTTGCTTTTCTAAGTATTTCTCACATACATTCTTCAACGCAAACACCTGATCCACACATCCTCTACCACTTCTGAA
The DNA here is from genome assembly GCF_036320965.1 of Panulirus ornatus. NCBI lineage: Eukaryota > Metazoa > Arthropoda > Malacostraca > Decapoda > Palinuridae > Panulirus > Panulirus ornatus. Next base: position 21,254,794 of record NC_092288.1, on the reverse strand, counting down.
ACCGCACTGCTCTTCCCCAATCTGATGCTCTGTACATGCCTTCACCCTCTCAATCAATACCCTCCCATATAATTTACCAGGAATACTCAACAAACTTATACCTCTGTAATTTGAGCACTCACTCTTATCCCCTTTGCCTTTGTACAATGGCACTATGCACGCATTCCGCCAATCCTCAGGCACCTCACCATGAGTCATACATACATTAAATAACCTTACCAACCAGTCAACAATACAGTCACCCCCTTTTTTAATAAATTCCACTGCAATACCATCCAAACCTGCTGCCTTGCCGGCTTTCATCTTCCGCAAAGCTTTTACTACCTCTTCTCTGTTTACCAAATCATTTTCCCTAACCCTCTCACTTTGCACACCACCTCGACCAAAACACCCTATATCTGCCACTCTGTCATCAGACACATTCAACAAACCTTCAAAATACTCATTCCATCTCCTTCTCACATCACCACTACTTGTTATCACCTCCCCATTTACGCCCTTCACTGAAGTTCCCATTTGCTCCCTTGTCTTACGCACCCTATTTACCTCCTTTCAGAACATCTTTTTATTCTCCCTAAAATTTACTGATAGTCTCTCACCCCAACTCTCATTTGCCCTTTTTTTCACCTCTTGCACCTTTCTCTTGACCTCCTGTCTCTTTCTCTTATACTTCTCCCACTCAATTGCATTTTTTCCCTGCAAAAATCGTCCAAATGCCTCTCTCTTCTCTTTCACTAATACTCTTACTTCTTCATCCCACCACTCACTACCCTTTCTAAACAGCCCACCTCCCACTCTTCTCATGCCACAAGCATCTTTTGCGCAATCCATCACTGATTCCCTAAATACATCCCATTCCTCCCCCACTCCCCTTACTTCCATTGTTCTCACCTTTTTCCATTCTGTATATATATATATATATATATATATATATATATATATATATATATATATATATATATATATATATATATATATATTTATTTATTAATCTATTACCCTTTGTCGCTGTCTCCCGCGTCAGCGAGGTAGCGCATGGAAACAGATGAAAGAATGGCCCAACCCACCCACATACACATGTATATACATACACGTCCACCCACGCACATATACATACCTATACATCTCAACGTATACATATCTTGTGGAGGCGAAGGTGAAGATTTGTAGAGGTTTTCAGAAAAGAAGAGAAAATGTTGGGGTGAAGAGATTGGTGAGAGTAAGTGAGCTTGGGAAGGAGACTTTTGTGAGGAAGTACCAGGAGAAACTGAGTGTAGAATTCAAAAAGGTGAGAACAACGGACGTAAGGGGAGTGGGGGAGGAAAGGGATGTATTTAGGGAAGCAGTGATGGCTTGCGCAAAAGATGCTTGTGGCATGAGACGCGTGGGAGGTGGGTTGATTAGAAAGGGTAGTGAGTGGTGGGATGAAGAAGTAAGATTATTAGTGATAGAGAAGAGAGAGGCATTTGGACGATTTTTGCAGGGGAATAATGCAAATGAGTATAAAAGAAAGAGGCAGGAGGTCAATAGAAAGGTGCAAGAGGCGAAAAAGAGGGCAAATGAGAGTTGGGGTGAGAGAGTATCATTAAATTTTAGGGAAAATGAAAAGATGTTTTGGAAGGAGGTAAATAAAGTGCGTAAGACAAGGAACAAATGGGAACTTCAGTGTAGGGGGCGAATGGGGAGGTGATAAGAAGTAGTGGTGATGTAAGGAGATAGAAGGAAGTATTTTGAAGGTTTGTTGAATGTGTTTGATGATAGAGTGGTAGATATAGGGTGTTTTGGTCGAGGTGCTGTGCAAAGTGAGAGGGTTAGGGAGAATAATTTGGTAAACAGATAAGAGGTCGTAAAAGCTTTGCAGAAGATGAAAGCCGGCAAGCAGCGGGTTTGGATGGTATTACAGTGGAATGTGTTAAAAAAGTGGGTGACTGTGTTATTGACTGGTTGGTAAGGTTACATAATGTATGTATGACTTATGGTGAGATGCCTGAGGATTAGAGGAATGCTTGCATAGTGCCATTGTACGAAGTCAAATGGGATAAAGGTGAGTGCTCAAATTACAGAGGTAAAGTTTGTCGAGTATTCCCGGGAAATTATATGGGAGGGTATTGATTGAGAGGGTGAAGGCATGTACAGAGCATCAGATTGGGGAAGAGCAGTGTGGTTTCAGAAGTGGTAGAGGATGTGTGGATCAGGTGTTTGCTTTGAAGAATGTATGTGAAAAACACTTAGAAAAGCAAATGGATTTGTATGTAGCATTTATGGATCTGGAGAAGGCATATGTTAGAATTGATAGAGATGCTCTGTGGAAGGTATTAAGAATATATGGTGTGGGAGGCAAGTTGTTAGAAGCAGTGAAAAGTTCTCATCGAGGATGTAAGGCATGTGTACGAGTAGGAAGAGAGAAAAGTGATTGGTTCTCAGTGAATATCGGTTTGCGGCAGGGGTGCGTGATGTCTCTATGGTTGTGTAATTTTTTTTAGAAATGGGGTTGTTAGGGAGGTGAATGCAAGAGTTTTGGAAAGAGGGGCAAGTATGCAGTCTGTTGTGCAGTTGTTGTTCGCTGATGATACAGCGCTGGTGGCTGATTCATGTGAGAAACTACAGAAGCTGGTGACTTTGTTTGGTAAAGTGTGTGAAAGAAGAAAGCGGAGGGTAAATGTGAATAAGAGCAAGGTTATTAGGTACAGTAGGGCTGAGGGACAAGTCAAATGGGAGGTAAGTTTGAATGGAGAAAAAGTGGAGGAAGTGAAGTGTTTTAGATATCTGGGAGTGGAGTAGGCAGTGGATGGAACCATGGAAGCGGAAGTGCGTCATAGGGTTCGGGAGGAAGCAAAAGTTCTGGGAGCGTTGAAGAATGTGTGGAAGGCGAGAACGTTACCTCGGAAAGCAAAAATGGGAATGGTTGAAGGAATAGTGGTTCCGACAATGTTGTATGGTTGCGAAGCGTGGGCTATAGATAGAGTTGTGTGGAGGAGGGTGGATTTGCTGGAAATGAAACTTGGGAATTTTTCGTAATGTTTTGAGCAATCATCAAAATATTTAACCCTAACACAAGTGAAAATAGATGCACAAAACTTTATTTGATAGAACTAACGACCAAGAATCAGCGTCCAGCATGTATCATTAGTCATTAATCACTTAAAATATCACCAGGTGTTAATTAATCAAACAGGGACCCTATGAAAGAGTGGCTACGTTATTCAAACAGTATTTAGCAATCACCTTAACATAAATGTTAAAATTGCGTTTGCTGGAGGTGTTGAACTTACCATACGACCAGGTTATCTGCCCTCCTTTCCTTCCCTTCCCCACACGAGGTAGAAAAGATCTCTCTCTCTCTCTCTCTCTCTCTCTCTCTCTCTCTCTCTCTCTCTCTCTCTCTCTCTCTCTCTCTCTCTCTCTCTCTCTCTCTCTCTCCATCTATCTATCTATCTATCTATCTCTCGGCCACTGTAATTCAGCAGCCAGCCAATACAGCCTAGCCTTTTTGCCTGCGCCAGGGCTGGCTCCTCCAGCACCAGATCTTACTTATAGCAAGGGATCAAGTCTTAACATAGCGCTAGCTGTGGGGAGGGTTAGCCCATCCCCTCTACATAATGTCCCTCATTACCACTGTGATGAGAGATGTTAACCTGCACGTCTAACATTCACCTCATTCATCTCTTATTCAACTGTCTTCGTGTTGATCATTCATCATGAGACGAAAACACAGCCTCTCGTTGACAAAGACGTACGCATACGAACGAACTAGTTCTTCAGATATTTTGAAAAAAAGGCATTAAATCCCCACCATCTTCAGGTGTACGAGACAATAACAGATGGATGTTAATCCCCCTTTGTTCTACAGGAACCATTAGGCGCCCTAGGGATTACATCAATTAAATGATTCATTCCTCTATAACCTCTGTTTGTCTGAAGAATTATATTACTTGAGCCCTTGTTCCCTTGGGCCTTGCATACACCTCAGAGATTATATCATGTAATCTTTTGTTACCTTAGGACCAACATCAGTTCCTGGGATTACATTATTTCTCTTTCCCTTGGATTTAGTAGCAACACAGGGATTACATCACTACATTCTTCGTCCTCTAAGCAGTAGCACCACCCAAGTGGGTACCATCCTACACTAAGGATTACATGCCTTGAAACTTGTAATTACCTTCACTACAGACCTAAGGATTACATGCCTTGAAACTTGTAATTACTTCCATTACAGACCTAAGGATTACATGCCTTGAAACTTGTAATTACTTCCACTACAGACCTAAGGATTACATGCCTTGAAACTTGTAATCACCTTCACTACAGACCTAAGGATTACATGCCTTGAAACTTGTAATTACTTCCACTACAGACCTAAGGATTACATGCCTTGAAACTTGTAATTACCTCCATTACAGACCTAAGGATTACATGCCTTGAAACTTGTAATTACCTCCACTACAGAGCTAAGGATTACATGCCTTGAAATTTGTAATTACCCCCACTACAGACCTAAGGATTACATGCCTTGAAACTTGTAATTACCCCCACTACAGACCTAAGGATTACATGCCTTGAAACTTGTAATTACCCCCACTACAGACCTAAGGATTACATGCCTTGAAACTTGTAATTACCCCCACTACAGACCTAAGGATTACATGCCTTGAAACTTGTAATTACCCCCACTACAGACCTAAGGATTACATGCCTTGAAACTTGTAATTACCCCCACCACAGACCTAAGGATTACATGCCTTGAAACTTGTAATTACTTCCATTACAGACCTAAGGATTACATGCCTTGAAACTTGTAATTACCTCCACTACAGACCTAAGGATTACATGCCTTGAAACTTGTAATCATATTCACTACAGACCTAAGAATTACATGCCTTGAAACTTGTAATCATATTCACTACAGACCTAAGAATTACATGCCTTGAAACTTGTAATCATATTCACTACAGAAACCTTTTTCTTTCACCATCGCTAACTTAATGGCGATTATAATCACTAATCTCTCCTTTACTTCTTCCAGGATAATTGCAATACACTAACTGCAAAGATATGAAAAGAAAAGGACAAGTGCCTTTTTTTCTGTAGCTTCTCCCAAGAACCATTTAAAAATCCTTCCAGAGTCGGAGCGCTGGAAGTAATCTGATATATTCCCTCGCAATACATTTACCCAAAAATACAGCTTCACTCCAGCCTCGTCTGGAAATTAAGACGTTCTCCCCCTCTCTGGAGTCTATTCTGGAATTATGTGCTGGAATCAGGGGCTCGAGCCCTTGCTGGAATTACGGTTGGAGTCCGCCTTGAAGTTACATACTGAAGTCCGTTCTGAAATTTCGGAATGAAGTCCCTTCTGAAATTACATGCTGGAATCGCTTCTGGAATCATATGCTGCAATTATATGCTAAAGTTTCCACTGGAAGTAATAGGAAGGAGTTTGTTCTTGAAACTGCTTGCTCGAGGCACTGGTAAAGTCCCTCCTGGAATTACTTGCTCGAGGCAAGGATGGTCTCCGTTCTGGAATTACTTGCTTGAAGCACTGGTAAAGTCCCTCCTGGAATTACTTGCTCGAGGCAGGGATGGTCTCCGTTCTGGAATTACTTGCTCGAAGCATGGGTGGAGTCCGTCCTGGAATTACTTGCTTGAGGCATGGGTGGAGTCCGTCCTGGAATTACTTGCTTGAGGCATGGGTGGAGTCCGTCCTGGAATTACTTGCTCGAAGCATGGGAGGAGTCCGTCCTGGAATTACTTCCTCGAAGCATGGGTGGAGTCCGTCCTGGAATTACTTGCTCGAAGCATGGGAGGAGTCCGTCCTGGAATTACTTGCTCGAAGCATGGGAGGAGTCCGTCCTGGAATTACTTGCTCGAGGCATTGTTGGAATCCGTCCTGGAACCAAGTGCTCGAGGCATGGGTGGAGTCCGTTCTGGAATTACTGGACTTCACTTCCGAATTACATGCTGGGGTCTGATCCAGAATCTCGGGCAGTAAATTATGGCTTCGGTTCGTTCTGAATTTCATTCTGGAAATACGAATCGACAAGATCTAAAGCATCTCATAAGACAACCTCCTTTCTTCGAGTGTCTCAGAGGGCAAAAGTAAGAGATCTTCTTGAATCAGACGAGGATAGGGCTGGAAAATATTTACGGGAGTAGATAGAGATGTACATGGAAGTACATTAGGTATAGATGTACATGGAAGTAAACTAGAGCTTGTGGGATTACACAGGAGTACACAAGTACATTAGATACAGAAGTACATGGAAGTAAACTAGAGCTTGTGGGATTACACAGGAGTACACAAGTACATTAGATACAGAAGTACATGGAAGTAAACTAGAGCTTGTGGGATTACACAGGAGTACACAAGTACATTAGATACAGAAGTACATGGAAGTAAACTAGAGCTTGTGGGATTACACAGGAGTACACAAGTACATTAGATACAGAAGTACATGGAAGTAAACTAGAGCTTGTGGGATTACACAGGAGTACACAAGTACATTAGATACAGATGTACATGGAAGTATATTAGGGCTTGTGGGATTACACAAGAGTACATGGGAGCGCGTGGGTAAAGCCTGATAAAAAATCTATTGGTCCATAAAGAGGTTATACGGCGAAGGATATCAAAGCATCCTACAAGCTTACTTTGTAGCAGAGGGTGTTGAGAGAGAAGTTGGGCTGCACAAAGCTTACAAAATATACAGAAAAAGCTGGTTAATGGCGAAGGCGAAGTAGCAGTCGTTCGATGATGACTGATGAGTTGAGGGAGAGGTTTGTTAAGGACAAAGGTGAGGTGAGGAAAGAGTGGGTTGATGATAACGATGAAGGGAGGAAAGATTTGGTTGATGACGATGAAAATGGAAAAGTCATTTTGATGATGGTGGTACTGGGTGGTTTTGTGATGGTAGTGATGATATTCGTGATGACTAGGATGATGGTATTGCTCCTACTGTTGCTGATACGTGATGAGCTGACCCTTAAGGAACGGGTCAAAGGCCACGTCGTCAGATTCAAGTAGCTTATCATCGTCAATTCGTGCCGCGGGCCTTCAGGGGTCAATAACACCACAGGTTTGGTAAAGGATTGAATTTCGTGAGTGTTGCTTTCTGCCCTTCGAAGCGAACTTAGACTAAAGAGTATCCCGGAAGAGGGTGAAACTGATAGCAAAGGAAAAAACAAACAAAGGAACAAAAACGCCGGAAAAGAATGTAGTGAATAGAGACGATATTCTAAATGCTTGTCTTTATCTCTCTTTCTCAACGTCAAAATTGAAAATATCTTAATGGTCACCTCATTACTACCAATGAGAGGCCTAAAACTTAGAGGTCACAGAGTCAATCTGGTTTGCACGAAATATTTCTTTACTAACGACCTTACAGACTCGTGGAATAAGTTCCCAGGACATGTTGTTCAGAGAAACAGTGTTCATATGTTCAAAATTAGGCTAGATCATCACTTGTCATTTTCCAGTATTGGATAATTCTTTTAATCATCATCATAAAGTGGTAATATATCATGCTACCCTTTCAACCGCTGGTATCGCCTTGGCCAAGCTGTGGTATCTTACCAACACTGATTAACCCGTGTCGCCTGATATAAGGGAACAAGAATGAATTATTGTTTCATCTTTCCACATCAGGAGCGATAATGACATGGTAAGTCGCGAGGCTGGAGCTCATTGCTTACCTTTACCATTGTCTTTATGAGAAAAGATTGAAGGGAAACATGTCTTTGGTGATGGGATGCATAACATATCAACGTTGATTCTACCTCCAGACTTTCCTACGAAAATCCCATCAGGAATATTAGTCCTGCAAGGCATTTTTTCTACCTCTTTCCTACCCGGCGTGTTGCAGAGGGAGCGGAGGGTGGGGAGAAAGAGCCTTTGCGTTGCTATTCTCTTCTTCTGCTGCTTCTAAGGGGACTGCATCTTAATGTTACGGCCAGACCACCTCGCTTGGACCTTGGGTCTCTCTCTCTCTCTCTCTCTCTCTCTCTCTCTCTCTCTCTCTCTCTCTCTCTCTCTCTCTCTCTCTCTCTCTCCCCCCGCCTCGAGAGGGGCGAGAGGGAGGGAAGCCCCGGTTGTCATCACCACCACCCGGTTTATTAGGAGTCATTAAGGTCGATGATCTGAATAGATTTCAGGAAACGCACGCCCACACTCGCGCGCGCGCGCACACACACACACACACACACACACACACACACACACACACACACACACACACACACACACACACACACACACACACACAGGAAAAACATTCTAGATAAAACACGACTCAACACGGATTAACCCAATGATTGGTGCCTGATTGTGGAGGCATTTTTTCGCAGAGGCCACACTGCATTTCCCTTATATCACGAAGGCGTTCCTCAGTGGCTTGATTGGGTCCTCCTCTAATTATCAATTTGGTTCCTGGGGACGTTCTCGAAGGGTTTCAATCGGGTCCCATTGCAGTTCCTTCCGTCCAATGGAGCGATGGTTTACAGAATTTTACCTTCGTGGCTAAAAACGTTCATAAGAATAATTTAGCAGCATAAGGACAGGTCAAACGTGCTAATATCCCTGCCTGCATAGCAGTCGTATGAGACGGTAAATCCCAGTCCTCTGTATGAGGTCTTCAGTGTCCAATCATTCCCACACAATGTTCTGTGATATATCACAAGATTGAGTCAAATTACAAGAAATAATATGAGAAATCTGATGATCTATGAAAGTTTCAGGTATCATTACTGTTAAGAAAAGTTAATACGATTTAATAGATTCTAAAAAAGGGTTAAGGAATATTGATTCTAAATTTCAGACTCTATAACCCAAGGGCCACATTTCCTGGATTCCTCCATCTTCAAAGCTGCGCCACAGTCACACATTCAACACACCCCAATCTGAGCCTTCGAGGAGGATGAGCACTCCCCGTTTGACTCCTTCTGTTTCCCTTTATAGAAGTTGAAATACAAGGAGGGGATGGTTTCCAACCCCCCCCCCCCTTCTTTTTCCCAATTTTAGTCGCCCTCTACGACACGCAGGGAATACATGGGAAGTATTCTTTCTCACACAAGGAAGATGAAAGCAAGAAGCGTCGAGTGCTATCGTATATATCATCGTCAAGACTGAGTACAGTTAAAGAGAACCAGAATATAATATACCAGCCACCACTGGGAGGGTCCAGTAGGTAACTGAATTAAGAAACAGGTGAAGGGATTAGGGCACAGGTCATCCTCGACGACTCATCTCCCTCATGTTACAAAATCAGGTTAAACCTATGTTCTGGGAAACATACTTTACAATCTTTCACTTATAAAGTTATCTACTTTATATAAACCAACTTTTTAACTCATTTTGATGCCTTTGCTATCAAGCATGATAGAGATATCAGTATTAATCTAGATAATGGTTTGTGTAAGTCAGATAACTTTAAAGGCGAATGAGTTTAGATATCTTTCCCAAAATATAAGACAACCTGATACTATAACTTGAGAGAGGGTGAGGTCTTCGAGGGTGACCTCTGACCCAATTATGTTACCTGTTTCTTAATTCACTTGCCTGACCCTCCCAGTGGCGGGTGGTATACTATGCTCTGGGTCTGTCTGTGCTCAGTGTTGACAATGTGATTATACGAAAATATATATATATATATATATATATATATATATATATATATATATATATATATATATATATATATATATATATATATATATATATATATATATATATATATATATATATATATATATATATATTTTTTTTTTTCATACTATTCGCCATTTCCCGCGATAGCGAGGTAGCGTTAAGAACAGAGGACTGGGCCTTTGAGGGAATATCCTCACCTGGCCCTCTTCTCTGTTCCTTCTTTTGGAAAATAAAAAAAAAAAAAAACGAGAGGGGAGGATTTCCAGCCCCCCGCTCCCTTCCCTTTTAGTCGCCTTCTACGACACGCAGGGAATACGTGGGAAGTATTCTTTCTCCCCTATCCCCAGGGATAATATATATATATATATATATATATATATATATATATATATATATATATATATATATATTATAATATTATATTATAATTATATATAATTATAATTATATATAATTATATATTATATATAATTATAATATGTATAATCATAATTACATATAATTATAATCAAGGTTAATGATGGCTGACTTTGGCGTTTCCGTAAACGCCATGACATAGTGAATAGCGAAGTTGTAAGTGCACCGACAGAGGAGATTGTCCTTCAGAACGATCCTCCGCCAGTTAGAGGCTGTTAGGGCATCAGTGCTACTCATCACAAAGCCTTCGTTAAGAGGCCACGGGAGCATCACTGCTCCTCAGACTCGGAATAAAGGTTATCCTAGGTCACCACTATCGATCAGGGCAACATGAATTCATCTATCACATTCGGCCGATCTAATATTGTGACCGACTGTACGACGAGGGCTTCCCACCACCACGAACCCACCTACGTTGGGGATGAAGGCTACTCACCACCACCACCTACAGCCTAAGACGAGCAATCCCGTGGCTACTAATGCGTCGGTGTTGTCTGGTGTGCGCTGGTAGTGCAGACAAGAAGCTTACAACCTCGTGTACCCATCAGTGGTACACGATGCTGCAGACTTCACCAAGAACTTCTTCCATCATCATACAAGGGCTCATGAAGATGACGTCAGGTGCCGGAATGAAGTACATGCAATGGTGGCTCCAGACACACATGGAGAACTGATGACGATCATTTAATACCGGGCCTGATCTTCGTGCCCTTGGTGTGAAATAAAGAGTTCCACGAAGAACCTCCATTACCCAGTTATTAATGACAGGTTAAGTTCCCGTCATCGCTACACATCTACACATGTATTCCCTGCGTGTCGTAGAAGGCGACTAAAAGGGAAGGGAGCGGGGGCTGGAAATCCTCCCCTCTCGTTTTTTTTTTTTTTAATTTTCCAAAAGAAGGAACAGAGAAGAGGGCCAGGTGAGGATATTCCCTCAAAGGCCCAGTCCTCTGTTCTTAACGCTACCTCGCTATCGCGGGAAATGGCGAATAGTATGAAAGAAAGAAAAAGAAATATATATATATATATATATATATATATATATATATATATATATATATATATGTATATATATATATATATATATATATATATATATATATATATATATATATATATATATATATATATATATATATATATATATATGCATATATATATATATATATATATATATATATATATATATATATATATATATATTTTTTTTTTTTTTTCATACTATTCGCTATTTCCCGCGATAGCGAGGTAGCGTTAAGAACAGAGGACTGGGCCTTTGAGGGAATATCCTCACCTGGACCTCTTCTCTGTTCCTTCTTTTGGAAAAAAAAAAAAAAAAAAAATTGGGAAGCTAAAATCCTAAGAAAAAATTTATTAACAGAAAAGACGAGAGAAACATAGCTAGGTTATCTTGGTGTAGTGAAGGGAGGGGGGATATATCCTTATAGGTTTATGAATATATGATGTAAATCCTGAATAATAATGTACTATGGTTATATATGACATAAAACTGGGGAATTATATTTAAACAATGACGCATTTTTCTCTATAATTGTGGGGCATTATTACCCTTAATTTGAATATATCGAGCCACTAGAAACAGCTAGATGAAACAAGACTTGAATGTTAGGGTGACTAATATTACAGAGCGAGAAGGCAAAGAAGGAGTGGCATACACCTGGGGAGTGGCTGACTTAGCAAGCTCATATTAGGGGGAGATAAGTATGTCATTAAGCTCCTATTTCTCCTTCTAGTTATATGCAAAGTCTCTGGCATACACCAAACTTGTGGAGTTCATAATCAAGTCATCACATTGTACAGCGGGGTCGTACGTCTCCCAGTGCTGTCTAGCTGAGGGAGGTTATGGGGCCTTTCAGCCACATCTCAGTTCTATACGATGTGCCTATATGTACATCGATGTGTGTGGATAGACTGCGGAAGGTCTTTCCAGTATTAGCCACTCAACAGATGTTACAGTCATATTTGTAAACTACTGACTTTAAAGTCACCAACCAAACTTCTTGTAGGAATGGAAAGTGGGCACACAGATCCTCCACTTCTAGAAAACACCACTGAGATAGTTCATTTTCACCGAAATGACTCGACAGACACCAAACATCTCTCCCGTAAACCTAATCCTGAAATCCAGTCCCCCAGGCACACACATCTGAGACTACACGCTCTAGACAAAGACGAGCCACACTAGCACCTCTGCTCTCTGGATGCCAGCTGTCTCTTCATCATGACACACATCGACACCCAAACCCTCCCTTCCCATGATGCGACTGTCAGAATGGAGACACCAAACACATTCTCACCAACTCCGCTACACTTACCCTGCCTAAACAAATTTCAAGCATCACCACAAATCTACAGTCCGATTGCTTCGGCTGACTTCCTGAGCGCTGTAAGTCTATTGAAAGGGAGTCTTGGAGTATGTAAGGATCATCACAGTTGTTGTACGTTTTTGAGTGAATATTTGTACACTAATTCACACAATTTGGTCAAAATACGACCCTCGCTGTGTTGTGAGTCTCATGTGGTCACACCAGCTCTCATACATGCCTTGCCATCATCGCCACCGTATTTTGATGTTCTCTTTCATGAGCTCTGAACACGGCTCGTGAACTCTGTAGTGGAAATGATAGAGGTTTAACACGGAAGGTTTCCGCCATGTTGGTCCAAAACGTAACGAAGCATCGTTACCCCAGACCATTACTTTACTGAAGATTATTACTTTGTTACAGATCAGTGCTTTACTACAGGCTACAGACTAGTGTGTTACTTCAGACCTGCACTTTACTACAGACTAGTGCTTTACTACAGACCAATACTGTACTACAGACCAGTACTTTACTACAAACTAGTGCTTCGCTACAGACCAATACTGTACTACAGACCACTGCTTTACTACAAACCAGTACTTTACTACAGACCAGTACGTCACTACAGAGCAGTGCTTTACTACAGACTAGTACGTCACTACAGACCAATACTTTACTAAGGATCAATACTTTACAACAGAAAAGTACTTTACCACAGACCAGTACTTTACTGCAGACTACTACTTTACTACAGACCAGTACTTTACTACAGACTAGTAATTTACTACAGACCAGTACTTTACTACAGACCAATACTTTACGAGATCTTGAAGTGTCTTATCTTTACTTGCCTGTTGAACACAAGTCATCACACTCAGGGGTCGTGGCGTCGTGTTCAAGGGTCATGAAATCGTGTTCAAAGGTCGTACCATCGTGCTCAAGGATCGTACTGTCGTGTTCAAGGGTCGTACCATCTTGCTCAAGGGTACCACCGTCGTGCTCAAGGGCAGTACCGTCATGCTCAAGGATCGTACCCTCATGCTCAAGGGTCGTACCCTCATGCTCAAGGGTCGTACCCTCATGCTCAAGGGTCGCACTAAAGTACTCAAAGGTCGTAAGAACTTGCTCAATAGTCGTAGCATCATGCTCAAAGGGTCGTAGCATAGTGCTAAAGGGTCGTATTAGCAAGCTTAAGGTCGTAGCAGCGTGTTTAAGGATCGTGCCATCGTGCTCATGATCGTAACATCGTTTTCAAAGGTCGTACCATCGTGCTCAAGATGTCGTACCGTCATGGCCAAGGGTCGTACCGTCGTGCACAGGGTGTCGTACCGTCGTGCTCAAGGATCGTACCATCGTGCTCAAGGATCGTACCATCGTGCTCAAGGATCGTACCATCGTGCTCAAGGATCGTACCGTCGTGCTCAAGGATCGTACCGTCGTGCTCAAGGATCGTACCATCGTGCTCAAGGGTCGTACCGTCGTGCTCAAGGATCGTACCATCGTGCTCAAGGATCGTACCATCGTGCTCAAGGGTCGCACCGTCGTGCCCAAGAATCGTACCGTCGTGCTCAAGGGTCGTACCATCGTGTTCAAGGGTTGTACCGTCGTGCTCAAGGATCGTACTATCGTGCTCAAGGGTCGTACCGTCGTGCTCAAGGATCGTACCATCGTGCTCAAGGATCGTACCATCGTGCTCAAGGATCGTACCATCGTGCCCAAGAATCGTACCGTCGTGCTCAAGGATCGTACCATCGTGCTCAAGGATCGTACCATCGTGCTCAAGGATCGTACCATCCTGCTCAAGGATCGTACCATCGTGCTCAAGGGTCGTACCGTCGTGCTCAAGGATCGTACCATCGTGCTCAAGGATCGTACCATCGTGCTCAAGGGTCGTACCGTCGTGCTCAAGGATCGTACCGTGGTGCTCATGGATCGTACCATCATACACAAGAATTGTACTGTCGTGCTCAGGGGTCGTAACATCGTACTCAAGGATCGTACCGTCGTGCTCAAGGGTCGTCGCAGCGTGCTCAAGGGTCGTCCCAGCGTGCTCAAGGGTCGTACTATCGTGCTCAAGAGTCGTACCAGCGTGCTCAAAGGTCGTACCAGCGTGCTTAAGGGTCGTATCCTCATGCTCAAGGTCGTACCGTCGTGCTCAAGGGTCGTACCATCGTGTTCAAGAGTCGTCCCAGCGTGTTCAAGGGTCGTACCGTCGTGCTCAAGGTTCGTACCGCCGTGTTCAAGGGTCGTCGCAGCGTGCTCAAGGGTCGTACCATCGTGCTCAAGGGTCGTGCCGCCGTGTTCAAGGGTTGCACTGTCAAGCTCAAGGATCGTGCCATCGTGCTCAAGGGTCGTACCATCGTGCTCAAGGGTCGTACCATCGTGCTCAAGGGTCGTACCGTCGTGCTCAAGGGTCGTACCGTCGTGCTCAAGGGTCGTACCCTCGTGCTCAAGGGTCGTAGCAGCGTGCTCAAGGGTGGTACCATCGTGCTCAAGGGTCGTACCATCGTGCTCAAGGGTCGTACCATCGTGCTCAAGGGTCGTACCGTCGTGCTCAAGTGTCGTCGCAGCGTGCTCAAGGGTCGTACCATCGTGCTCAAGGATCGTCGCAGCGTGCTCAAGGGTCGTCCCAGCGTGCTCAAGGGTCGTATCCTCATGCTCAAGGTCGTACCATCGTGCTCAAGGGTCGTACCATCGTGTTCAAGAGTCGTCCCAGCGTGCTCAAGGGTCGTACCGTCGTGCTCAAGGGTCGTACCGTCGTGCTCAAGGATCGAACCATCGTGCTCAAGGGTCGTACCATCGTGCTCAAGGGTCGTGCCGTCGTGCTCATGGGTCGTACCGTCGTGCTCAAGGATCGAACCATCGAGCTCAAGGGCTGTACCGTCGTGGTCAGGGATCGTACCATAGTGCTCAAGGATCATACCATCGTGCTCAAGAATCGTACCATCGAGCTCAGGGGCTGTACTGTCGTGCTCATGGGTCGTACCGTCGTGCTCAAGGATCGTACCATCGTGCTCAAGAATCGTACCATCGAGCTCAGGGGCTGTACTGTCGTGCTCAAGGGTCGTGCCGTCGTGCTCAAGGGTCGTACCATCGTGCTCAAGGATCGTACCATCGTGCTCAAGAATCGTCCCGTCGTGCTCAAGGATCGTACCGTCGTGCTCAAGGATCGTACCATCGTGCTCAAGGATCGTACCATCCTGCTCAAGGATCGTACCGTCGTGCTCAAGGATCGTACCATCGTGCACAAGAATCGTACCGTCGTACTGAAGGGTCGTACAGTCATGCTCAAGAATCGTACCATCGTGCTTTAAGGGTCGTACCGTCGTGCTCAAGAGTCGTAACCTCATGCTCAAGGGTCGTACCAGCGTGCTCGAAGGTCGTACCAGCGTGCTCAAAGATCGTACCACCGTGTTCAAGGGTCGTAAGGGGCAGATAATGAAACGTTTTTCACCTCACGATTCTTCCACACATACTTTACTGGTTCTGTTCCTTCCTTCATATTCCCCCACGGGCCACTACCCCTGTACAGCCCACCGAAAGTTAAATAATACTACTTTGTAATCTCTTAATAATACCACACTGTAATGTACACGAGTGATCCTTAGATGAACATCTTAAAGAATGACTTCAAAGCATTTCTATGAAGTACTACAGCACTGGAAGAGGATTGGATCCTGTGTACAGAGCTATCTATATTGGAAGATAGGATTGGATCCTATGTACAGAGATATCTATATGGAAGATAGGATTGGATCCTATGTACAGAGATATCTATATGGAAGATAGGATTGGATCCTATGTACAGAGGTATGTATACTGGAAGAGAGGATTGGATTCTAGGTACAGAGAATAATATACTGGAAGATAGGATTGGATCCTGTGTACAGGATATATATACTGGAAGAGAGGTTTGGATCCTGTGCACAGAGATATGTATACTGGAAGATAGGATTGGATCCTATGTACAGAGATAAATATACTGGAAGAGAGGATTGGATCCTGTGTACAGAGATATGCATACTGGAAGATAGGATTGGATCCTATGTACAGAGATATGTAAACTGGAAGATAGGATTGGATCCTATGTACAGAGATAAATATACTGGAAGAGAGGATTGGATCCTGTGTACAGAGATATGCATACTGGAAGATAGGATTGGATCCTATGTACAGAGATATGTATACTGGGAGAGAGGATTGGATCCTATGTACAGAGATAAATATACTGGAAGAGAGGATTGGATCCTGTGTACAGAGATATGCACACTGGAAGATAGGATTGGATCCTATGTACAGAGATATGTAAACTGGAAGAGAGGATTGGATCCTCTGTACAGAGATATATATACTGGAAGAGAGGATTGGATCCCGTGTACAGAACAATATATGCATGAAGGTAGTAGAATTTATGATTGTCAGACAATATCTAATGAAAAATATGCCAGATTTTATAACATCATCTAAGCATACATACAAACAAAAAAAAAAAAATGAAAATCTACGAAAATTCGAAAATACACTAAGATTACAAAATCCACTTTAGGCTATAGAGCCATTCTGTAACACATCATGACTAGAAAAACCTAAAGAAAAAAATAGAAGGAAAAGAGAAACGAGTGAATTTAAAGTGATTATGCAAAAACGAGGAATATAAATTGCCAATATATCATCAGCCCGGACGATGATTGAAAAAATGTCGAGACAAATCATATCTGATAAATATATTATGTACATCAAATACATAAAATCCAGATACAAATGTCGATAAAAGACTTACTAGTGAGATATGAACATATTTCGTTAATCACAGCATTATGAAATCTGCATTTTAGTAAGCGCTGCATGAGTGTAGTTTGTTAAATAATTTCCCAAAGGCAAGAGAATGACGTCTTCTCTGTCAGGAGGGTAGAGACTCCGTCAGGAGGGTAGAGACTCTGTCAGGAGGGTAGAGACTCCGTCAGGAGGGTAGAGACTCTGTCAGGAGGGTAGTTACACTGTCAGGAGGGTAGAGACTCCGTCAGGAGGGTAGTTACACTGTCAGGCGGGTGGAGACTCCGTCAGGAGGGTAGAGACTCCGTCAGGAGGGTAGAGACTCCGTCAGGAGGGTAGAGACTCTGTCAGGAGGGTAGAGACTCCGTCAGGAGGGTAGAGACTCCGTCAGGAGGGTAGAGACTCCGTCAGGAGGGTAGTTACACTGTCAGGCGGGTGGAGACTCCGTCAGGAGGGTAGAGACTCCGTCAGGAGGGTTGAGATTCTGTCAGGAGGGTAGAGACACTGTCAGGAGGGTGGAAACTCTGTCAGGCGGGTGGAGACTCTGTCAGGTGGGTAGAGACTCTGTCAGGAGGGTAGAGACTCTGTCAGGAGTTTAGAGACTCTGTCAGGAGTTTAGAGACTCTGTCAGGAGGGTGGAAACTTTGTCAGGAGTTTAGAGACTCTGTCAGGAGGGGGGAGGTGGAGACTCTGTCAGGAGTTTAGAGACTCTGTCAGGAGGGTAGAGACACTGTCAGGAGGGTGGAGACTCTGTCAGGAGGGTGGAGACTCTGTCAGGAGTGTAATGACTCTGTCAGGCGGGTGGAGACTCTGTTAGGAGGGTAGAGACACTGTCAGGAGGGTAGAGACTCCGTCAGGAGGGTAGAGACACTGTCAGGAAGGTAGAGACTCTGTCAGGTGGGTGGAGACTCTGTCAGGAGGGTAGAGACTCCGTCAGGAGGGTGGAGACTCTGTCAGGAGGGTAGAGACTCTGTCAGGAGGGTGGAGACTCTGTCAGGAGGGTAGAGACTCCGTCAGGAGGGTAGAGACACTGTCAGGTGGGTAATGACTGTGTCAGGAGGGTAGAGACTCTGTCAGGCGAGTGGAGACTCCGTCAGGAGGGTAGAGACACTGTTAGGAGGGTAGAGACTCTGTCAGGCGGGTGGAGACTCTGTCAAAAGTTTAGAGACTCTGTCAGGAGGGTGGAGACTCTGTTAGGAGGGTAGAGACACTGTCAGGAGGGTAGAGACTCTGTCAGGAGGGTAGAGACACTGTCAGGTGGGTGGAGACTCTGTCAGGAGATTGGAGACTCTGTCAGGAGGGTGGAGACTCTGTCAGGAGAGTAATGACTCTGTCAGGCGGGTGGAGACTCTGTTAGGAGTTTAGAGACACTGTCAGGAGGGTAGAGACTCCGTCAGGAGGGTAGAGACACTGTCAGGAAGGTAGAGACTCTGTTAGGTGGGTGGAGACTCTGTCAGGAGGGTAGAGACTCCGTCAGGAGGGTGGAGACTCTGTCAGGAGGGTAGAGACTCTGTCAGGAGGGTGGAGACTCTGTCAGGAGGGTAGAGACTCCGTCAGGAGGGTAGAGACTCTGTCAGGAGGGTGGAGACTCTGTCAGGAGGGTAGAGACTGTCAGGAGGGTGGAGACTCTGTCAGGAGGGTGGAGACTCTGTTAGGAGGGTAGAGACACTGTCAGGAGGGGAGAGACTCTGTCAGGAGGGTGGAAACTCTGTTAGGAGGGTAGAGACACTGTCAGGAGGGTAGAAACTCTGTCAGGAGGGTAGAGACACTGTCAGGTGGGTGGAGACTCTGTCAGGAGGGTGGAGACTCTGTCAGGAGAGTAATGACTCTGTCAGGTGGGTGGAGACTCTGTTAGGAGGGTAGAGACACTGTCAGGAGGGTAGAGACTCCGTCAGGAGGGTAGAGACACTGTCAGGAAGGTAGAGACTCTGTCAGGTGGGTGGAGACTCTGTCAGGAGGGTAGAGACTCCGTCAGGAGGGTGGAGACTCTGTCAGGAGGGTAGAGACTCTGTCAGGAGGGTGGAGACTCTGTCAGGAGGGTAGAGACTCCGTCAGGAGGGTAGAGACACTGTCAGGTGGGTAATGACTGTGTCAGGAGGGTAGAGACTCTGTCAGGCGAGTGGAGACTCCGTCAGGAGGGTAGAGACACTGTTAGGAGGGTAGAGACTCTGTCAGGCGGGTGGAGACTCTGTCAGAAGTTTAGAGACTCTGTCAGGAGGGTGGAGACTCTGTTAGGAGGGTAGAGACACTGTCAGGAGGGTAGAGACTCTGTCAGGAGGGTAGAGACACTGTCAGGTGGGTGGAGACTCTGTCAGGAGATTGGAGACTCTGTCAGGAGGGTGGAGACTCTGTCAGGAGAGTAATGACTCTGTCAGGCGGGTGGAGATTCTGTTAGGAGTTTAGAGACACTGTCAGGAGGGTAGAGACTCCGTCAGGAGGGTAGAGACACTGTCAGGAAGGTAGAGACTCTGTTAGGTGGGTGGAGACTCTGTCAGGAGGGTAGAGACTCCGTCAGGAGGGTGGAGACTCTGTCAGGAGGGTAGAGACTCTGTCAGGAGGGTGGAGACTCTGTCAGGAGGGTAGAGACTCCGTCAGGAGGGTAGAGACTCTGTCAGGCGAGTGGAGACTCCGTCAGGAGGGTAGAGACACTGTCAGGAGGGTAGGCGGGTGGAGACTCTGTCAGGAGGGTAGAGACTCTGTCAGGAGGGTAGAGACTCTGTCAGGAGTTTAGAGACACTGTCAGGAGGATAGAGACTCTATGAGGTGGGTGGAGAACCTGTCAGGCGGGTGGAGACTCTGTCAGGAGGGTAGAGACTCTGTCAGGAGGGTAGAGACTCTGTCAGGAGGGTAGAGACTCTGTCAGGAGGGTAGAGACTCTGTCAGGCGGGTGAAGACTCTGTCAGGAGGGTAGAGACTCTGTCAGGAGGGTAGAGACTCTGTCAGGCGGGTGGAGACTCTGTCAGGAGGGTAGAGACACTGTCAGGTGGGTAATGACTGTGTCAGGAGGGTAGAGACTCTGTCAGGCGAGTGGAGACTCCGTCAGGAGGGTAGAGACACTGTCAGGAGGGTAGAGACTCTGTCAGGCGGGTGGAGACTCTGTCAGAAGTTTAGAGACTCTGTCAGGAGGGTGGAGACTCTGTCAGGAGTTTAAAGACTCGGTCAGGAGGGTGGAGACTCTGTCAGGAGTTTAAAGACTCTGTCAGGAAGGTGGAGACTCTGTCAGGTGGGTGGAGAATCTGTCAGGCGGGTGGAGACTCGGTCAGGAGGGTGGAGACTCTGTTAGGAGTTTAGAGACACTGTCAGGAGGATAGAGACTCTGTGAGGTGGGTGGAGAACCTGTCAGGCGGGTGGAGACTCTGTCAGGAGGGTGGAGACTCTGTCAGGAGGCTAGAGACTCTCTCAGCTTGATGGAGCCTCGTCTGTTGTAAAGGATGTCAAGAAGCTAGGAAGCGTTAGCCAGGCAAGTGTACACCGTCAGCAGTAAGGGTGTGGAGGTGAGGGGGTGTGGGGGTGGAAGACTGTCAGCAGTAAGGGTGTGGGGGTGGAAGACTGTCAGCAAGGCTTGGTGCACCCGGTAAAGCACTCCTCCCCTACCATTCCATGACAGTAATTTGCTGTTAATGGTAATCCAGAAGCTAATAATTACTGGGTCAATTTCTTACCCAGGTAATTGCTAGGCAGCCGCGGACACTCGCCCATCAACAATTAGCCCAAAACGTAGGTAATTACGCGAGAGGGGGGGGCACAGGGGCATAACCCACTTACCACGGGAGAAGCGAAAGGGAAAACATGTTAATGGAGAGTTCCAGCCTTAGCGACTGATGTGTAGCTCTGCTGTGTAACAGAGTATAATGCTAGAGCCAGTGTACCATATATACATGTGTGTTCTTGCATGTGAATATGTGTTCTTTTGTATGTGTTGTTGGTGTCTACATACATGGAGTATAGAGAGACGTACATGTAGTGTGCAGAAGGTGGGGATCGAACCCACGGTCACTGAAATATGTTGTTGGACTCAATGGGTCACTCCACATCCAGCTTCCAGCAGTAACGTTTTACCAAGCACACTGGCAAGTCTGGAGGAGATGGGATCTCGATATTGGTGGGGTTCGAACCCAAGCTCAATGGGGAAGGGATAAGATCACCACCACTTGGCTACAGTGTGATACTGGGCTAGATTTTCGCGCCAGAGCTGGATTGGTGGACGCAATCCTTCCTCTCGCTCTGCGGACCTGGCTTCGAGCTCCGTTAGTAGATGTGTGCTTTATTTTTTCCAATCATGTTCGCCATTTCCCGCGTTAGCGAGGTACCGCCTGGAACAGAGGAAGAAATGGCCCTCCTTAGCTCACATTCACTTTTTAGCTATCACTTATAATACACCGAAACCAGAGCCCCCTACCCATAACCAGGGCTCACAGACCTTTCTGTTTACCATATCGCTTCAGATCGCTCTATCCGATGCACGCCTCGCACCCTCTTGCATGTTCAGATCCCAGAACTTCTGAGAATACTACATACCATCCTTCCCCCTCCTCCTTGGTTTCCTTCTTTTCCTTGTTTCCCCCACTTCTGATATATATATATATATATATATATATATATATATATATATATATATATATATATATATATATATATATATATATATATATATATATATACCCTTCTAGTCAACTCTCCTCACTCATCCTCTCCATATGTCCAAACCATTTCTGTACACCCTCTTCAACTCCTCATACTACCACACCTCTCACCTTATCCTTCCTTAGTCGATCAGGTCTCCTTCCACCACGTACTGTCCTCAAACATTTCATCTCTCACATATCCACTCGCTTTGTCCGCATTTTTGTCTTATAACCCTTCACGCCTCACACCCATTTGGCACCGACGCGACTACTATACCATCAGACACACCCAGCTTTGCCCATAAAGACAGTGACCTCTGTTTCTACACATTCCTTAATGCGCCCAAGACTTTTCCCCCCTGACCCACCCTATGATGCACTTAATCTTCCATGATTCCAGTCTTTGCCATACAGAAATACCCTCCTGCCCAAGGAGTCCCTTCTATTCTTATAAGATTCCTGCAACACTCAGGAAGCTGGCCACGTCCATCGGTCGGGACTAAGGGTCATACAGTGTTGTGATGTGTGTGCGTCTACTTACAGACTGTGCAGAGCAACTGAACAGTAAGTGCTGGGTGTCTTCATTGTGGCAACTGCATCTTGGACATGAAGGGTATTGGATATGCCAACAAGGTGTTCGTAGTGTTGTAGTGATGGCTGATGGAGTGCCGCCACACGAGGATGAATCGTTGTGGTATCTTCTCTCTCCTCAAACATCGACAGTGTGGAATTCCCTTTTCCGTCTCTTTTCCCTTCTTCTATCCCTTTCTTCCCTGAATCTTCAGGTCTGCAAACACCTTAAGGGCTTTGATGACTTTCGTGTACATATGTTCTCTCAAAACCTTCATTTCTTTCTGTCGTGGTAGATGGTCACGACTGGGTTGTTATGACGGCTAAGAATAAGTAAATATGTATCATATCTTCGTGTGGTACAAGGTGACTATGAGGGGCGGGAGTGAGGGGCTGGGGAAGCTTCCCCTCCTCTATTATGTTCTAAACTGAGAAGCAGCAGACGATGTCCAGTGGTGATTTCTCTTCTCTAAAAGTCTTAGTTGTGGCGCCACCGCGCTGTAGCAGGAGTGACCCGAGAGTATGGAAAAGGATAGAATAGATAGATAGATAGATATAGGTGATAGATAGATAGATAGAGAGAGAGAGAGAGAGAGAGAGAGAGAGAGAGAGAGAGAGAGAGAGAGAGAGAGAGAGAGAGAGAGAGAGAGAGAGAGAGAGAGAGAGAGAGGGGGGGGGGGGGGTCGTTATACAAACAAACAGGCAGACAGACAGATAAATCGACAGATGAATTGATACACGAATAGATAAGCAGATAGATAGATAGATAAACAGATGGATAGACATAAAAACAGATAGATATATCGATAGATAGATACATGAATAGATAAATAGACAGAAGGGCTGATAAAGAGAGAGACACCTTCATTGGAAACCAGAATAAATAAAGCAGGACGACCATCATTGCACACGCTCCGGGTAACCACTCCCCCCCACCTCTCTCTCTCTCTCTCTCTCTCTCTCTCTCTCTCTCTCTCTCTCTCTCTCTCTCTCTCTCTCTCTCTCTCTCTCTCTCTCGCTCTAGGTGCACTTGTGCTCCACCTCAGTGAGTAACATGAGCCATCCTCAACAGTTTATAGACGAATCAGTTGTTAAAGGAACGTTCAGTACAATCTGGAGTTCTGATTGGTTGGCTGGTTGGTTAGAGTTCTGGTTGGTTGGTTGGTTGGTGAGAGTTCTGGTTGGTTGGTTGGTAGGTGAGTGTTCTGGTTGGTTGGTTGGTGAGAGTTCTGGTTGGTTGGTTGGTTGGTGAGTGTTCTGTTTGCTTGGTTGGTAGGTGAGTGTTCTGGTTGGTTGGTTGGTTGGTGAGAGTTCTGGTTGGTTGGTTGGTGAGAGTTCTGGTTGGTTGGTTGGTTGGTGAGTGTTCTGTTTGCTTGGTTGGTAGGTGAGTGTTCTGGTTGGTTGGTTGGTTGGTGAGAGTTCTGGTTGGTTGGTTGGTGAGAGTTCTGGTTGGTTGGTTGGTGAGAGTTCTGGTTGGTTGGTTGGTTGGTGAGTGTTCTGTTTGCTTGGTTGGTAGGTGAGTGTTCTGGTTGGTTGGTTGGTAGGTGAGTGTTCTGGTTGGTTGGTTGGTTGGTGAGAGTTCTGGTTGGTTGGTTGGTGAGAGTTCTGGTTGGTTGGTTGGTTGGTGAGTGTTCTGGTTGGTTGGTTGGTGAGAGTTCTGGTTGGTTGGTTGGTTGGTGAGAGTTCTGGTTGGTTGGTTGGTAGGTGAGAGTTCTGGTTGGTTGGTTGGTGAGAGTTCTGGTTGGTTGGTTGGTGAGAGTTCTGGTTGGTTGGTTGGTTGGTGAGTGTTCTGTTTGCTTGGTTGGTAGGTGAGTGTTCTGGTTGGTTGGTTGGTAGGTGAGTGTTCTGGTTGGTTGGTTGGTTGGTGAGAGTTCTGGTTGGTTGGTTGGTGAGAGTTCTGGTTGGTTGGTTGGTTGGTTGGTGAGTGTTCTGGTTGGTTGGTTGGTGAGAGTTCTGGTTGGTTGGTTGGTTGGTGAGAGTTCTGGTTGGTTGGTTGGTGAGAGTTCTGGTTGGTTGGTTGGTGAGAGTTCTGGTTGGTTAGTTGGTTGGTGAGTGTTCTGTTTGCTTGGTTGGTAGGTGAGAGTTCTGGTTGGTTGGTTGGTAGGTGAGTGTTCTGGTTGGTTGGTTGGTAGGTGAGTGTTCTGTTTGCTTGGTTGGTAGGTGAGTGTTCTGGTTGGTTGGTTGGTAGGTGAGTGTTCTGGTTGGTTGGTTGGTTGGTGAGAGTTCTGGTTGGTTGGTTGGTGAGAGTTCTGGTTGGTTGGTTGGTTGGTGAGTGTTCTGGTTGGTTGGTTGGTTGGTTGGTGAGAGTTCTGGTTGGTTGGTTGGTTGGTTGGTGAGAGTTCTGGTTGGTTGGTTGGTTGGTGAGTGTTCTGGTTGGTTGGTTGGTTGGTTGGTGAGAGTTCTGGTTGGTTGGTTGGTGAGAGTTCTGGTTGGATGGTTGGTTGGTTGGTTGGTGAGAGTTCTGGTTGGTTGGTTGGTTGGTGAGAGTTCTGGTTGGTTGGTTGGTGAGAGTTCTAGTTGGATGGTTGGTTGGTTGGTTGGTGAGAGTTCTGGTTGGTTGGTTGGTTGGTTGGTTGGTTGGTTGGTTGGTGAGAGGGTAAGGGGGTTTGCCCCGAGGGCCAAATTGGACAATAAAAATAAATGAGGTTCAGGGACGAAGAAATTATAGAATAGAATATGAAGTATAGAAGTGGAAAGAAGGGCTGGCTGAGGTGGTGTGTGTGTGTGTGTGTGTGTGTGTATGTGTGTGTGTGTGTGTGTGTGTGTGTGTGTGTGTGTGTGTGTGTGTGTGTGTGTGTGTGTGTCGTACATTGGTGGTTTGCTCTTGTCTTGCCGTTACCATGGCAAGGCTGGGAGTCTCTTGTTCTTCTTCTTAGACTTCTAAGTCAGCGTCTACGAGCTCCAATCATTTCTTGCTACTTACTTTTCTCTCTTAAATTCTTTGCTGTTCATAGACTCGAATATTCAAAGGTTATATATCTTGTACTGTTCGTGGAGTTGTTCCACTGTTGTGATTTAGGTGTTTAGTTACTTTTCGTATTACGAAATTTTGAATGAATTGATCTTTTTGCTGTGTAGTCTAGTGTGGCTTATCTTGTGTGAGGTGGAGTTGGTTTATATTCCCAGTAGGTTTTATCAGCGCTTATCGTTTTCTATGGTGGAGGCTCCAGCCACGGACAAGCGTCCACATCACGGCCGGGCCACATTCGAAAATGAAGAAGTTAGTGAAAGGGAGAACGAAGAGATGAGGGAAAGTATCTACGAATTTTGGAAAAAGTGAACAACCTATCCTATACAAAATGTTTGGTCATAGTTACTAGGAAAGAATATGAGAAGAATATGACAGGGTAGAGAATTCCAGAGCTTGGAGGTGTAGGGAAAGAAACAGTTATCAAAATGGCCTACTCTAAAGTTGCCGGCGGCCACTCGATAATCATTTCGAACAGATGGATTTGAACTTGGTCATTCAGCTGTCTGAATCTTAATTCTTATTCCGAACTATTTACATCTTTTTCTTTTAAACGCCCTTTGGAAAATGTGGATTATTTGAAATTTCTGTTTATTGGACCGTATTTTCCATTTCTTTTTGCATTCATTAATATCATCGGTTGCTTTTATTGTCCTTTCTAAATATCATATACTCTGATCTCCCTGCATATTGGATTACCTGTGTCATCTGCATTCATCATACGTCTTTCATATCTTGTTAAATCTACTGTGCAGACATTCTAGTTCATATGCGTTGCCCAAATGGTCGTTTGGCACAAACTGTCCCCTGCGGTTGTCTAGATAATGACACACCAGCGAGGTGAAACAAGGAGGTATATCAAACATATCTGAGTCCATAGTGTCATTCCATTTTCTATTGTTCCTCTTTAAGGGCAATTGCTGTGTGTGTTCCTCCTTATCCCGCATGGTCACGAAGTACTTTCTTTTTTATCCTTTTCTCCAATGTTTTGCCTAGTGTCTCTAAAATCAATATGCAGATTTATCGAATGTTATTCTAAGACCTAGACAGATGACATCAGCTGCTTCACTTTTGTCTTACGGGCTGATGTATATCATAAAAGAAATCAGGCAGAATTGGCAAACATGAGCGACTTCGTCCACAGCCACGCTGAGAGTCTTTGTTAAGTGGTGATCCCTCTAAATGGTTTACAATCTTGTCCTTCACGATGGTTTACATTAGTTTACCAGCGACAGACATTAAGCTAATTGGAGGATAATCTCTGGGTTGTTGTATATTACCATCTTTGAGTATCGGTGTTGCGTTGGCGAATTTCCAATTCTCTGTACGTTCTCAGAGTAAATGCCTTACTGAAAAAGAGTAGTTTAAGGGTTTTACCTACCTCATTTTTCTCCTATTCAAATGTCCTTAGATGTAACTTACCCCGGCCCATGTGTACACACCATCGGTCGGATCCGAACCCTTGGAAAGGAGTCCAGCCACCTCGGCCACACGAAGGATAACAGAACACAGCCACTGGTGGCCCAGTATTTTTTCCTCTCTGTCCCAACCTCAATACAGTGGGGGTATCATGGCCTCGAATCTATCGTGATCCCGATAGTGGGATAAACACATCAATAAAAACAGACCAAAAAAATTCTTACATATTGGTGAGTGGTAGTTTATCACTGCCGTTGTGATGTGATCAAACCAGCCATTTACTGATGCTGCTATTATGGATAAGTGTTTGTCATTAAGCCAGTCATGAGGGAAATCTTGAGGCCTGACTTTAAGACTTAGCCAACCTGCAAGGCTGAAGTTCAGACCCGGGATGGAGACACGAACTTGAAGCTGGATCTGTCGAGAGTTCTAGGAAGATGAACATTGGTACTTATAAGTCCTTATTTTCCACATAGATTTAGATGATAGTGTCTACTTTCAAGGTGTCTATTGGGTTAACCAATCTCTCCTATGATATGTTTCTTATATCTACCCGGTTTCGACAGCAAAATAGAACTATACCAAAATATAGTATGTTATATTTCTAAAGCCGTTATCCCATATTGGACTTCACTGAGTATAACTTTTTAGATATTGAATATGATACAACGTTAGATCATCTGCAAATATGAGAAACATAAAAGAATAAAGACAAAGTCAATTCAAGTTACAGGCCAGAATACTCTCGTTTTCTTCCAGGAAAAGCCCAGATAAAAGACGCACAGACTGCCAGGCGGGATAATAGGAGGACCAGATAAGAAGGCGCACCATAAATACTGACCTGGACGTAGATTGCTTTAAGGGTATACAAGCAGTGACCTGCTGTGCTCACATGGTCCTCTCTCTCTCTCTCTCTCTCTCTCTCTCTCTCTCTCTCTCTCTCTCTCTCTCTCTCTCTCTCTCTCTCTCTCTCTCTCTCTCTGTATATATATATATATATATATATATATATATATATATATATATATATATATATATAATATATGCATTAGACATGACAGCAAGAGATTGAGTGTGAACGAATGTGGCCTTTGTTGTCTTTTCCTAGCGCTACCTCGCACACACGCGGGGGAAGGGGGGTGCCATTTCATGAGTGGCGGGGTGGTGGCGGGAATGGATGAAGGTAGCATGTATGAATATGTATATGTGTATGTATGTATATGTCTGTGTATGTATATGTATGTATACGTTGAAATGTATAGGTATGCATATGTGCGTGTGTGGGCCTTTATGTATATACATGTGTATGCAGGTAGGTTGGGCCATTCTTTCATCTGTTTCCTTGCGCTACCTCGCTGACGCGGGGGACGGCGACGAGGTATAATGAATAGATAAATAAATATATATATATATATATATATATATATATATATATATATATATATATATATATATATTTTTTTTTTTTTTCTTTTTTTTTTGCCGCTGTCTCTCGCGTTTGCGAGGTAGCGCAAGGAAACAGACGAAAGAAATGGCCCAACCCACCCCCATACATATGTATATACATACGTCCACACACGCAAATATACATACCTACACAGCTTTCCATGGTTTACCCCAGACGCTTCACATGCCTTGATTCAATCCACTGACAGCACGTCAACCCCGGTATACCACATCGCTCCAATTCACTCTATTCCTTGCCCTCCTTTCACCCTCCTGCATGTTCAGGCCCCGATCACACAAAATCTTTTTCACTCCATCTTTCCACCTCCAATTTGGTCTCCCTCTTCTCCTCGTTCTCTCCACCTCCGACACATATATCCTCTTGGTCAATCTTTCCTCACTCATTCTCTCCATGTGCCCAAACCATTTCAAAACACCCTCTTCTGCTCTCTCAACCACGCTCTTTTTATTTCCACACATCTCTCTTACCCTTACGTTACTTACTCGATCAAACCACCTCACACCACACATTGTCCTCAAACATCTCATTTCCAGCACATCCATCCTCCTGCGCACAACTCTATCCATAGCCCACGCCTCGCAACCATACAACATTGTTGGAACCTCTATTCCTTCAAACATACCCATTTTTGCTTTCCGAGATAATGTTCTCGACTTCCACACATTCTTCAAGGTTCCCAGAATTTTCGCCCCCTCCCCCACCCTATGATCCACTTCCGCTTCCATGGTTCCATCCGCTGCCAGATCCACTCCCAGATATCTAAAACACTTCACTTCCTCCAGTTTTTCTCCATTCAAACTCACCTCCCAATTGACTTGACCCTCAACCCTACTGTACCTAATAACCTTGCTCTTATTCACATTTACTCTTAACTTTCTTCTTTCACACACTTTACCAAACTCAGTCACCAGCTTCTGCAGTTTCTCATATATATATATATATATATATATATATATGTATATATATATATATATATATATATATATATATATATATATATATATATATATATATATATATATATATATATATATATAGAGTGTGGAAAGGGAGGAGGTTTAGGAAAAAATGTGAATATATGCAAGGTAATTAGGTTTAGCAGGGTTGAAAGACAGTTTAATTGAGGTGTGAACTTGAATGGAGAGTAACTGGAGGAAGTGAAGTGTTTTAGATATCTGGGAGTGGATGTAGCAGCGGATGGAACCACGGAAGCGGAAGTGAGGGGGTGAAGGTTCTGGGAGCGATGAACAACG